>NC_069078.1:22381601-22691210 GCF_025698485.1 Gossypium arboreum | reverse complement strand
ATAAAACCAATGCTTAACATAAAGGAATCAAACTTCTTATGCCATTGTCGAGGAGACTGTTTTAGGTCGTACAAATATTTCTTTAGAAGGAAAACATGGCCTTCTTTGCCTTTGATCTTGAAGCCTTCAGGTTGTTACATATAAATATCCTCCTCCAGGTCGCCATGAAGGAATGTTATTTTCACATCTAACTTCTCTAATTCAAGGTTGTATAATGCAACAAGAGCTAACAATGCCCGGATGGACGTATGCTACACAACAAGAAAGAAAACATCATGAAAATAAACTCCCTCAACTTGACTGTAGCCCTTTGTGACCAACCTTGCCTTGTATCTTGTGTCGTCCGGATTAGATCCTTCCTTCTTTTTGAATTGCAACCATCTTTTTTTTTCAGTGGGTACTTTTATGAGTTTCTATGGTTTGTTCTTTTGAAGAGTCTTCATCTCCTTTTCCATAGCCGCAAGCCACTTGTTGGAATTAGGAGCCTAAATTGCCTTAGAGTAATTGGAAGGATTGATTGAATCAATAATCTCAACAACACTTAGAGCATATACTACTAGGTTTCCATGGCAGAACTTTTGTGGTGGTTTAATCTCACATCTTACCTTGTTGTAAGCTAGCTAATAATTTCGTAGTGGAGTTTTTGAATGAATTGAAATGTCTTCATTAGCTTCTTGTTGTACCGGAGAAACTTCAGCCACGTTGTAACAACCCGTTTTCAGTGGTATCAGAAACAGTGGTTCGAAATCACAATTCTAATGTATGATTCCATAAATATTAATTATTTAATATTAACGAGGTCATTAGTGTCATATTAAAATTTAATCCCGTAATTTTGGTGTTTAGATAATTAATTAAAGAAAAATGACTAAATCGTAAAAGCTACAAAAGTCAACCACTATCAATTTTAAAGGGCTAATTGAGTGCAAAAAAACATAATTGAATAGATTTATATGGCAATTTAACCATAGTTAAGATAGTGACAATATGGCATATGTGTTTTAGATTAAAAATATGTATAATTTATGGTATTTGGGTAATTAAATAAATGAATAAACAAATGTAAAAGGTAATAAAAATATTATCTTCTTCATTTCTTCTTGTGGAAAAAAAACCAAGGTCGACTAAGCTTCGTCTTTGAATATATCTATGCATATCAAGAACTGGTAGATAATTGTGGAAAATAGAAAATTGCTAACTACTCCCTGATATTACTATCTTTGTTGTTTGGCCTTGGTAAGTTCGTATGGTCTTGTTTTATATATTGATAACTTTATTTTTGAAATTCTATATTTTGGTGACATTAAATGTAAATTTAAAAGTTACGATTGATTTGGTGAGAAAATAGATTGATAGGGAAAGTGTTATATGGTTACATGTATCGAGCCCGAATAAACATAAGATAAGATAAAATTGGCATGCCAATAGGTTATTTCATGCGTTGTACAATATTGACTTGTTATGAGGTGATGTTATATTACATATTATTATGAACTAGGTATACTAGAATCCAATATTTGTTGCAGATTACCAAGTTATATTTACAGTGATCCTGGCACGTTTTGGAGGGTGGATGTAAAACCTACGAGCTTGGCACTTGGTGCCCAAGCATGTTTTTAGAGGGATGTTAGCCTAGGGGCTAGGCACTTAGTTCCCAAGCGTGTTCTTGCTTGGATTGGCTCGGTTGAGCAATCTGGCATGTTTTGGGTGGAATCGCATATTCGTATCTGTTCATGTAGTTTATCGGGCTGAACCTTGATGGTTAAATGATATAATTATGTGTATTTGAAACCTAGAAATAATGCTTTGGTGAATGATTTGTAAATATGTTCATGTTTTCCAATTTTATATTGTGACTTGGTGTAACACCCCTAACCTGTATCCATAGCCGGAACAGGGTTACAAAGCATTACTGGACAAACAGAATAGTAAATTACTCAAATCATACATTAATACAATCATCATCAAATTTCATTCAAATACATACATAATGTCCCTTAATTTAGCCCTCGAAGCCCTAAAAATACTACAAAAACAATCCGAGACTAAATCAGAAACATTTGAAAATTTTAAGAAAAAGTTGAAAATTTTGGACTGCAGGGGTCACACACGGCTAAGACACATGCCAGTGTCTCAGGCCATGTGGACATTCAAAATAGGGACACACGACTGTGTCCCAGCCCGTGTAACTCACTGACTTGGGTCACACGACCAAGCCACACACTCGTGTGATAGGCCGTGTATCCCTCGAAATAAGCTCACATACCCGTGTGCCAGACCGTGTGCTAGGCCGTGTAATAGCCTGACTTGTATGCATTGAACCTATACGGGACACAGGCTGTGTCGCAAACACGGCTGAGACACACGCCTTTGTCTCAGGCCGTGTGGCCTGAAAATGAACCTTAAAACACAAGTTTACCATTTCAAGTTGCTTAGACCTTAAGAAGCTCAAATACCAACCAAAATACCAATTCAAAATGACATTTATCAAGCTACAAACATATCAAAACCAACCTAATAAGTGCCTAACCAATGTACCCTCTTTGGTACCACAAGTATATACAATTTTACAGCAATTCATCAATTCACTCAAGCAATACCTAATCAAAATACCTATCAAAGGTACCACAATCACAACAATTCAATATTATATATACCATACATACTAGCATAACAACTATACTTCATTCTCATATAATATGTAAGTTGATTATTTGCACAAAATATCATTCATAATATTTACATAAGCCAAGCATTAACTAAAACCGCACAAGAATCTATACAAGCCTTATAATCTGAATTAAACGTTTCAAAAACTACCTAAGTAAGCTGGATAGTGTGACTTGAGTGCCGATTCGATCGTCCAACCTTCCAAGAATCTACAATGACATTAAACTAATGAAGCTTAGTAAGTTCGATGAGTTAAATGATAAATCTTACAGAACTGACTATAATAATTCAAACAAAAAAAAAATCATCCAAGAGAATCCCTGTCATTCACAATTTCAATCGATAAATAAATCCGTATTTCAATCAATACAAAATAAATAACATGTCTTTCAAATTCATTAAACAAATTACCTTACCGAGATTTTCCATTTGAAAAATGACTTACGGGTAAGAGTACATCGTCAATAGAAGTTCAATAGAGCTAGTCCTCCCGAGCACACCAACAGACGCTTGTAAGAGCTGAACAGAAGCTAATAAGAGCTGATCCACCTGAATCACGCCAAACAAAAAATATAACGTGAGAGTTCGCAACAAATGTTGAACCTCGGTATACTTGGGTAATATGTCTATATCTCCTTCCAATACCATCACCACTCCAACTCGGTCATACACCAAATGTAACAGCCCAAATTTTGGTGTAATCGAAATAGTGGTTTTAGGACCACAAATCCGAGCCGAAAATAAAATTAATTTTTATTTTATTATATGGCCCGTATTATGTTAGAAATATCATGTGAAAATTTTGATACAAAAATTTTATTGATTATGTGTTTAATTACGAGAAGGACTAAATCGCATAAATTGTAAAAGTTGAATTCTAGTAGCTATAAGGATTAAATAGCTATGGAATTCAAAACTTGAGGTCCTTATATGGTAATTAGACCATTAAAGAAAAGTTAGTAGATATTTTTGGATGATTCATCCATGGAAAATTAGAAAAAAGGCTAAGGACTAAATTTGAAATTAAAATAATTAAAAGATGATAAATTATTAAATAGAAATAAAAATCATTTTATATCATCTTCTTCCCCAAATATTCCATGGAAACTCTAGGAGAGAGAGAAAAAACTTTCTTGGCCAAATTGGGCAAGTTTTCTTGTCTCCTTTTTAGTAATTTTGATATTTTTGAAATCGAGATTGCTTAATCTATCTATTTGGGGGACCAATTTGAGAAGTTATCAAAGTATGGAAATTATGAATATGCTGAAAATTTGAAATTTATGGTAGAAAATGAAAGGTTGTTAATAGATAAACAACTTTTACAAAGTGATTTTTGATGAAAACATGATTTAGGGACTAAAATGTAAATTTGTGAAAATTGAAGAAAAATTCTGAATTTTTTAGAATATATGTGCTGTAAATTTTCAGGTGAAATCTCAGTTAGGCTTTGAATAGGGAGTAAATTGTATAAATTTCATTTTCCGAGCCTAAGGACGAAATTAGAATTTATGGAAAAGTTAGGGGCAAAATGGTAATTTTGCGTAGGATATAAATTGAGTCCACTTGAACATGAAATGTGATAAATTGATGTTAAATTTACTCGTATAGATCTGGATTGACCAAATTCGGAGCTAGAACGAGGAAAAGAGGAAAATGACGGATTAGTAAATTTTACGTACACGAACACATTTGTCGAGGTAAGTTCGTGTAACTAATTTTTGTATGTTTATATGCTTGAATTAAATGTTGTGTTGTTAATTGTATAAATATCATATAAATATATATATATATATATATATATGTGTGTGTGTGACATTGAAATTGTATCTGACAAAGCCCAATCAAAGATAATGCCCGATAAATGATAAATGATAAAAATGTTACTTTTATGCTTGAAATGAATGTGGAATGTGTTTACTTGAATTATATGAATGTTATGGATGTATGAAATAATCACATGCCCGATACTGCTTGAAAAATGTTTAAATCTCGGTTGAATAAATGGAAAATCGATGGATATGTGATTTCCCAAAATGAATGAGGTCCTACATTTGTTGTTGACGGGATTTAGCTCGGACGAGTAATCCTATTAACCTCATTACAGAAAGGAGTTAACCCAGACGGGTAATCCTAATATAACTCCTCTCGAGCATATGTTATGGATTGGATTTAGCCCGGGCAGGCAATCTAGATCAAGCTCTTTAGAGCATATGTCATAAAAAGGATTTAGCCTGGACTGGTAATCTTGTTGTATACATGTGTGGCTCGAGAGTGTACTCTTTGAAATAGTACCTTATGGGTACCATTGAATATGAATTGATGGATCCTGATTTGTACACCTCGAGTGTACTACCTGTGTAACCATTGATATTTCAGATAAATTTAATGGGTAAAAATCTTGAGATAAGAAGATATGAATAAGAAATGAGTTATTACACTTATGCATCTGAAATAAAAGAAAAAGATGATGCATGAAAAATGATATATGAAAACATTAGATGATTATAATTGTACATGGACTTTGTTTGATGAATATATGTTCATTCTTGATTATAGACTTGTACACCTTGAGAATACTAATCGTGACCTTGACATTTCGAGTAATATGAGTAAAGTTCTAATATGAAATGATCTAAACTCGAAATGAACTAGTATGAAATTATACTTGTAATAATGAGATGAATTATGCAAGTTGAATGAATACATGTTGTGGAAAGCATATGTGCTTGGAAACTTGATTATTGTTGAGCCCATATATGTTTTGATGTTATTATGGAATATATGTAATAAGGGCAATGAGGATGTGTGTAGGGCTTGAGGTCAAATTGATTGAATATGCCTTAAATAGTTACCTCAAAATAGAATGAATGGTAAGTTAAGTACTAATTTATATGAACTTACTAAGCATTTTATGCTTACTTAGTTTTATTTCCCTGTTTTATAGTCAATGGGAAGCTCGTTGGATTGGAAGCTTGGCGGAGATCACTCACACTATCCATCGGCCTATTTCAGTACATATGGTAAATCAATTATGGTTATAATGGCATGTATAGGTTAAATTGGCTATATTGGCATGTAAATATAAATGGTTATTGTAATCTAGCCATTGGAATGGCTAGTGATAATTATGTTTTGTTATATATATATATGTATTAAGTTTATTCTATAGAGATAACATAAGTGTTTATTATTGATTGATTGAGAAAGGTTAAATGAGTATGCTTATAAAAGGTAAGATTAAAAGCATGAATGCATGTAACAATATGTCATATTAGATGTTATAAATTGCTTGAACTCAATGCTTGGCTTGGTTGGTGTTTGGATGTAAGTTTGGTGCAGGAACTTAGTAAAAATTTTGGGTGTGAAATGCAGCTAGAAATGACTCTATTTTGTCCATATGGGCAGACACATGGGTGTGTGTCTAGATCGTGTGTGACACACGACCTGGTACATGGGCGTCTGGTTAGGCCGTGTGTCCCTTGCATCTTAAATTGGATAAAATAGAATGCTCACAATGAACACACGGGCAAAGATACTGTAACATCCCGAACTAAGGCCTAGTCGGAACAGTGGTTTCAGGACCACAAATTTGACACAGTAAAATTTGTTTTTATTATGTTTTTATGATCCATAATTTCACGGGATGATTTTTTGAAAATTTCGTTCGAAAATTTTGACGTTTGGGCACTCAATTTGGTCAAAAGGACTAAATTGTAAAAAGTAAAAAAGTTGATTTCTACATGTTAGAGGTGTCTAATTGTTATGAAATTTTAAATTGGAGGCCCTTAAATGGTAATTAGACCATTGGATAATTTTTTGGACAAAAATGGACATGAAATGGGTGAAATAGAATATTTTTAAGTTAGGGGCATTTTGGTAATCTAGTAATTAAAATGAATTAAAAACAAAATTAAAAGTCAATTTTTGTCCGTCTTCTACCCCATGGCTGAAACTTGCATGGAGAATACATAGCTAGGGTTTTTCAAGCTTCCAATGTAACACCCCAAACCCGTGACCATCACCGGATTCGACCACGAGGTGTTACCGGGCTTACTTCCCTTATTTCCCTCTTGGAAATTATGAAATTTTTGTTTCAGGCAGGCTAGCTAACTGCATCACTGTTACCTTAAAAATCATATCTTGAGTTCCAGAACTCGAAAACCAATTCCGTAAGTTTTCCCTGAAACTATACTCATATATCCATCCATGGATTCATTTATATAATTTTTGGTCGGGCCAATTGGTACAGTTTATTAGTTAAAGTCACCCATGTTACAGGGGTCGACTACACTGACCTTCGCGCGTTACAACTTGAATATCTCTCTGTACAGGGATTTAATACTGGTTTCGTTTGTTTCTAATGAAACTAGACTCAAAATGGAATCTGCACATATAAGGAATGACTTCTAATTATTTCTGGATAATTTATAGTAAATTTTCAAAGTCGAGACAGGGGATCCAGAAACCGTTCTGGCCCTGTCTCACGAGAACTTTAATATCTCTCAGTATACTGCTCATATGGTCGTTTCGTTTCGTCCATATGAAAATAGATTCATCAAGGTTCAATTTCATAATTTATTCACTATTTAATTCTACTTATACTATTTTTAGTGATTTTTCAATCTCATATCACTGCTGCTGTCCGCAACAGTTACTGCAGTAGACTATGCCAATTTCATGAATCTTTCCTTGACCTTACTAATCATCCATCATACATGACACAAATTATGGCCACCTTATCAAAATTAAAGTTTCTAAGACTCGTGGCTATAGGTTCTAGCATCCCACTCAACGACCACATAGGCCATTTTCACATGGCTTAAAGTTTACAACCCATAATTCAACAAAACATAATAGCCTATACATGCCAAATGTTCTCCTAGTTCAACTACGAAGACAATACCAAAAGATTTCCAGCCGGTGTGATGACTTCAACGACGGTTCCGAGCACGCATAAACAATACGAGTCCAAGAGACCTAAAAGGGTGACAAGAAAACACCGAGTGAGTTTATAACTCAGTAAGTCATAAGCATTCAACCACCATCCATTAATAAAGTTATCACAACATGAAACAATAAACGAGGCTAGGTACTCATCCATACCAAACTATACCATAATTCCTCGGACCTTTCGGTTCAATCTCATACCAAGTCATACATCCACATTTCATATTCTACACAATAAGATATTTGAGGCATTTTGACACACTAACTCATTTTCACCACAATCACACAATTGCAATCATCACATAGATTTAAAGCTTACCAAGCTCAACCACGAGCATGAACATATTGCCTATTCGTCATGAGCTCAAGGTACTTACCCGATCCGCTGTCCGGATTAACTCGATAATGTCGCACACTCAGTGCCAATTGTAATGCAAGAGCATATAGTGAATCCGCACACTTAGTGCTATAAAATCAGCTCGCACACATAGTGCTATATAATCAAATTCGCACACTTAGTGCTGTACAATTTAAAGCCGCACACGTAGTGCCAATCTTGTCACCGTGTCCATTTGTACCGCACACTTAGTGCCAATCTTGTCACCGTGTCCATTTATACCCGCACACTTAGTGCCGAGACCAATACTTTATGCAATTTACCACCTTTATACATTCAACGATGGCATCATTCCATACACATACATTTCCATTTACACATCAATTCATTAAACACAATTGCATATATATTATGATCATTTAAATCAATACCAAATATATGCTTAATGACTTACCTCGGATGTTGTCGAATGTCTTCAACGGCTATTCAATTACTTTTTCTTTCCCCTTGTCCAACTTCGATCCTCTAAGCTCTTGGGCTAATTCAAACAAATTTATCTTATTAAAGTCCCATCATGCTAGCTTATGGCGAATACCCATATCAAATAAGCAATTTACCGTAACTCGTAACCCACATAGCCAAGTTACACATATAACCCTTATGACCGAATATGAATATCACCAAAATCTCTATGACTTAACCTTCACCTTCATAGCCGAATATATATATAGCTTATCAAATAGACATTTATTCACCTTCCCTTAACACATATTAATCAATTAGTCCATGCATTATCCCTTGACACACCCGGTCATTAAAGCAATAACCTATTAACATCCAAGCATATTATACTAAAATTTCTTCTAAGGTCAATTCATGTACCATCCTTAATACTCATACAATTATTTTATTTTAAATAATTTACACACCATTTACCTAACATCAATTAACTAGACACTTTAAGGATTTCTTCTTTGACTATACACACATTCGGCAACTATCCATACACACACAAGCCGATTTTTTTTCCTATCACCCAAACCATCTACATGAACACTTAACTAACTCAAACTTCACCCATCCACAAATACTCATTACAACACAAAGACAACAATCCTTTTCCTCAATTTGTTCTATGGCCGATTACCCAATATTACCACACAACCAAGATTTTGACATGGCTAAGTAGGAAATTTTAGTAGCTAGTTTAAAGTATGCTAACCTTTCAAGAACCAACATGAACTCACTTACCTTAATTCAAGCTCAAGGGTGACCAAACCTTCTCTTGCTTTCTTCTTCAATTCGGCCAAGCATGTTCAAAGATGAACACTTTTTTTTTTCTTTTTCTTTGTTCACTTCACGGCAAATGGGGGGGGGAGGCATCCACACACTTTTTTTTGCTATCATCATTTTCCTTTTTTCCCTTTCTTTATTACTAGCTTTTATTCTATTGTTTTCTACATACCCCACTAACATAACATGTTGGAAACATGTTTCCTTGCCCATAATTTTGTCATGGCCGGCCACTATCCTTGTCAAATGGATTATTTGACATGCAACTCCATTTATTTTACTTCATTCCTTTATTAACCTCTTAAAATTAGCCACATATAATTGAATCCTTTCACATGAGTCCCTTTTCTTTCAATTCACATTCAAATTAACTAAATCAAAGAATTAAAAATTCACACATGCATTTTCACATTTTTAGACAGTAACTATCATACTCAAATGATTTAGTGACTCGGTTTAGCGGTCCCGAAACCGTTTTCCGACTAGGGTCACTTTAGGGATGTCACATCCAAGCTCTATTGTAAGTCCGTTCTAGCCCCGTTTTTAATGATTTTTATGTTTTCGAAATCCTCGTAACAAGATCTACTCATTTCTACTCATATTTTGAGCTAGGGTTTGTGTTTTAAAATTTACCCATGGATGACTTGCATGTGTTTTGATGTATAATGGTAGAAAATGAATTCTTGGTGTGTAATAAACGACTTTTACTAAGTGATTTTCGGTGAAATTGTTAAAAAGGACCGTTTTGCAAAAGTTACAAAATTAGTCATAAAAATGTTATTTAGTAGAAATTAGGGGCTGATATAGTTATGAAAATGATTTGGATAGGCTTAAAATGCAAAGAAATTGGATAAGAATCATATTGCGAGCCTTGGGGCAAAAGTGCAAATATGTGAAAGTTTAGGGGTCAAAATGAAAATTTGTAAAAATATGATTTTTGGACCCATATGAATAATGTGACTAGTTATTAAGCTAAATGTGATATTATAGATCAAGGAAAATGAGATTCGGGCATAGATTGAGAATGAATGAGATTATGGACTAAATCAAAAGAAATAGCTGTGCTCGCATTCGAGGTAAGCTTGTATGTAAATAATATATCGATTCTTTTTATGTTATTATATTTCGTTATTAAATGATATGTGGCTACCTATAGAATGATCATTTGATGTAAATTACGAATCGAAATAGACTATGAATGAGTTTGTTAAATGTTAAAAAGTGAGGAATTTCCCGGTTGAACCTTCGGAATAGAAATGATACTAATGATCCATTGTGAGAACACATGTGTAGTACTGTGTGCAAGATACCATGTGTTTAAGATGGTTTTAGGTCACGTGTGTAGTACAAAGTGCAAGCTACTACGTGTACTAGATAGTTAGGTTGCATGTGTAGTACTAAGTGCAGACTATTATGCGTACCTGACAACTTCAATCACGTGTGTAGTACTAAGTGCAGGCTACTACGTGTATCATATGGTTAGGTCACGTGTATAGTAATAAGTGCAAGCTACTACGTGTACCAGATTGTTGGTCGCATGTGTAGTACTAAGTGCAAGCTACTATGCGTACCAGATAGCTTCGGTTACAAGGGTGGTAATATGTGCAAGCAACCGTGTATTTGTTATTATTCCGATGATTTCAACGGGAAATCGACTAAGTGAAAATACATATGAACATGACCATGTGATGAATAAGTGCAGGTATATGTTTGTGGAAACTTATGAGCAATGTGCTCGATAATTGAGCGAACTTTCGGTAAGATGGAATGGAGCAAGTGAAATTACGTAAGAGTGAAATTTGTAATAAAATAGTTTTAGACAATAGTAGTTGTGTAACTTTGAAAAATCACCAAAAATTTTGGAAATCTAATTAGAGGTTGAATAAGATATGAAATTAAATATTTTTGAGTCTATTTTCATATAAAGGAAATGATGTAAGCAAAAGAATTTCATATTATGAGATATTTGAATTTTTGTGAGATAGGGTCAGAATGATTTCAGAATCCCCTGTTTTGACTTGGAAATATCATTAAAATTGTAAAAAAATAATTATGGGTTATAATTTATATGATAAAAATCCTTAATGAGTCTATTTTCAATATAAATAGATGGGAACATTAATTGAAACCCGTACTATGAGATAATCAATTTTGAGTAAAGAAAGGTCGAAGCTATCAAGTAGCAGAATAGGGGTAACTTTAAAGTATAAACTGTACTTATTGGCTAGACCAAAAATTATGGAAATTTTATGGTAAAAATATATATGATTCTAGTTTTAGAGAAAATTTACAGATCTGAATTTGGAGTTTTGTAGCTCTAGATATAAATAATTTAGTAACTATGACTTGAGAAAACAGCATGACTAGAAAATAAGTAAAAGTGTGATTATGATTATATTTCCATGGAATCATGTTGATAATTTGCTTATTATTTTCATATGGACTTACTAAGCTTTAAGCTTACTCCCTCTTTTCCATTTTTTTTAGTGTCGTCAAGTCGGCTCGGGGTTGGAGATCGTCGGAAGCAACATCACACAATCAAGCCAATACCTTTGGAATATTGTTACATATGTAAGAATTATCAAGTGAGTGGCATGTATAGGGACCTAGTTCTATGACATGTGTTATTATGATTTGGCCAAATGTATTCGCCTATTTTGAGCTATTGTATATGGCAATGAGATGTGGCTCATATTGATTATAGCTTGTAAGTATAGCTAGTCAAGTTATTATTCATTGCTTATGATGTGAAGATATGATTATGTTTGTTTATCATGCATGGTTGGCAATATGTCATGTGTGTTGAATGCATGTTTTATGACCATGAATTAAATGTGTAATATGGAGATAAATAATAATGCTTGAACATGGAAGTTTGATGATAAGTTGAAATAAATTGGCACAAAGATAACTATGGTATGGCTAGTCTTGGCTTAATGTGGGAATGTGTAACACATGCATATTGATAGGTAAATGATATGTTTTTATCATAATTGAGGATGTTGAATGCCATTGGATCCATGTATATGTGTGTGCATATAAGGGTAAAAAAAAGGCTTGGAAAATAGCCTAAGAGTTAACTACACGGGATGAGACACGACCGTGTGTCTCAACCGTGTGAGGGACACGGCCTAGTGAAACGGGTGTGTGGCCTGGCCGTGTGGTTTAATTTATTTGCTGACATCATAAACAGAGAGTTACACGGCCTGAGGACATGAGCGTGTTGATGGCACACAGGCATGTGACCCTGTTTCAGGAGAAAAATTTCTAAGCTTTTCCCAGAGCTTTCCAAAGTTCTCGGTTTAGTCTCGAACCCCTTCTAAAGTATGTTTTGGGCTTCGTAAACCCAAATAAGGGACTATGTGCATGTGATTGAATGTTTTAAAATATGAATGAAATTTTATGGCCCACTTTGCATGATTGTTTGAGTTTAAGTCCATTAATGCCTCATATCCTATCTCGGTGTCGGACACAGGTAAAGGGTGTTACAAACATGGGCGTGTGTCTCAGCCGTGTGTACTACACGGCCTAGAACACGAGCGTGTGTCTTGGCCGTGTGAAACCTGTATCTAATTTTGAAAGAATTTAATTAACCACACGGCCTACCACATGGGCGTGTGGTATGGCCGTGTGTATAAGTCAGAAAGTTACACAGGGTAAGACACGACCTGAGGCACGGGCGTGCCTAAGAGTCACACGGGCGTGTCCCTAAATCACACGGACGTGTGAGCCCTGCAACTTGGAAAATTTTTATAATTTCGTGAAAAATTCTCAGAGTTTCCGATTAAGTCCCAACTCGATTCTAATGCTCGTATTGGGCCTCGAGAGTCTATTTAAGGGACGTTACGAATGATTTCAAAAAGTGAATAGTAATTGACTTGAAATATCTAAAAATATTTTAAAAGTTTTGGTAATACTTTGTAACCCTGTTCCGGCGACGTACACGGGTTAGGAGTGTTACACCAAAACACGAATGTACTCAAATCTCGCGTTCAATCCAAATCGAGTATTTAAATCAATAATTCATTTCCAACCATAAAATATATATAATATAAATCATAAATTTATAAAAATTTTAAATTTAATCGTACAAACTTACCTGGACTAAATTGTAGTAATTGCAGAAGTTTAGAGACTATTTCGCTATTTTTCCTTTTCCACGAGTATCTACGGGATCTTGATCTAAAATATAAAATTACTCATTATTAGCATATATTTCATTTCCAATCCATTTTACAATTAATACCCTTTTATTTTTTAAATTTGCACAATTTCCCTAAACTTTTACAATTTTTGCAATTTAGTCCCTTAACTCGAAATTCATCAAATTAACAAATTTTATCAAGTCAATATTTTATCCAAATATACTAGGCCCTCAAACAGCCCCTAATAAACATCAAATTCAATATCAAACCCTAATATTTTGACATTTTCATAATTTAATCTTAAAATTAAATTTTAACAAAAATCTCTTTACAAAATCATCAAACAGCAAAATCAAAGCTCCAAATACATGATATTCATAAAAAAACATCCAATATTCAACAATGGCAACTTCCAAAATTTTTAGCAGAATCAGAAACAAAAGTACGGGCTAGTTGGACCTAGTTCAAACAATATCAAAAACATAAAAATTACAAGAAATGGGTAGGAAATTCAATCACATGCATAAAAAAATTGATTGGCCGATTCTCCTAGCTTGAAAAACCATGAATTTCGACTATGGCGATGTAAAATGAAGACAAAAACTATTTCTTTTACTTAATTTTGTTTTATTTACAAAAATGCCATTAATCACTTAAATTTTTAATTCATTTAAACCATGTTGCCGTCCCACTACATTAACTAATTATAATTGCTACTTGAGTCCTTCCTCTTTCATTCTTTAATCTATTTAATCAATTAAATACAATAATTACTAAATTCTGTAACTTTTACAAATTAGTCCTTTTTTTAATTAATTATCTAAACATTGCTATTTCTAAACCAAATTTTTATACGACTATAATGACTCTACAAATATTCTAAAAATAATATTTACGAGTCAACACGATGAAAATTTGTGGTCCCAAAACTATTGTTCCGATACCAGTGAAAAGCGGGTTGTTACAATTGGTATTGAATGATCTTGTATAGTTTGAATGGTTTATAACTTGTTCATATAAAGAACTCACCTGTTGACATGATTGTGTAACACCCCAAATCTAGCTTAGACATTATGGTCGAATCCGAAGATGTCATAAGGTAAAATTTTGAAAACAGAGTCGTTTCTTCCAATCATTCATGTTTTATAGTTCATATTCGTTTATAACTATTTTCGAAAGTGTTATTTAATTCACTTACTTACTAAAACATAATTTATAGCAGAAGTCTTAAAACCGTAATATTTTAGAAATCCAGTTTGTGTTTTTAGAAAAACCTTTGTTTTTGTAAAATCGTGTTTCCCATCTGCTTTGCAATGAAAGTGTAACACCCCTTACCCGTATCCAACGTCGGGACAGGATTCGAGGCTACCGGACTTAAACATTCACAACATGTAAAACCGGGCCACAAAATTTTACCAAAAATTAAAACATCTCGAACACATGCATATCGTTCCTTATATAGGTCTTCGAAACCTATAAAATAAATTGGGGTGGTTCAGGACTAAACCAAGAACATTGAAAATCTTTGGGCAACTTAACTAATTTTCTTGCTTCAGAGAGTCACACGCCCGTGTGGATTGGGCCGTGTGGTCAATTTCAAGGCTATTTTCCAAGCCAATTGTCACCCTTAATTACCTACATACACTTATACATTTTTATAACAATTGACATGGCATATTTGAGTAATTATATATTCACAATCAAGACACAAGCATGGCATTCTTACAACAACACATAACATATTACCAACCATGCATGGCAAACAAGCATATACACATCGCCAATATCAGACATAACATGAATAGCTAGATGTAAAAGTCAGAATCATTAGCTCACTAAAGACCAATATATTTGGCCAAATTATAATAACACATGTTATAAAACTAGGTCCCTATACATGTCACTCACTTGATAATTCTAGCATATGTGTTTATACTGTCAAGGTGTTGGCTTGATAGTGTGATGCTGCCTCCAACGATCTCCAACCCCGAGTTAACCTGAAAACACTAAAAGAAATGGAAAGGAGGGGGTAAGCTTTACGCTTAGTAAGCTCGCATGAAAATAATAAGCAATTTACTAACATGCTTTTCATAGTAAAACTATCCCAATTGTACATTTACACATGTTCTGGTTAAGTTGTTTTCTTGAGTCACAGTCACTAAATAATTTATATCTAGAGCTATGGAACTTAAAATTAAGATCCGTAAATTTTCCCAGAAACTAGACTCATATATATTTCCATCGTAAAATTTTCAGAATTTTTCGTCCAGCCAATAGGTACAGTTTATTATCTAAAGTCTCCCTTATTTTGCTGTTTGACAGCTTCGACCACTCTTCACTAAAATTTAATTATCTTTTGCTAAAAAATTAAAATGAGGTTCTTGTTTCTTTATTCTGAAAATAAATTCAATAAGGAATCCAAGCATATAAATTATGTTCCTTAAGTATTTTTTTTACAATTTTTAATGATTTTTACAATTCAAAACAGGGGATCACGAAATTAGTCTGAACCAGTCTTACAAAAATATAAATATCTAAAAATAAAGAATTTATTTGTTTTCTCTGTTTCCTTTATATGAAAATAGATTCAATAAGATTTAATTCCATATCTCATTAAACTTCTAGTTCAACTTCTACTATTTTTGGTGATTTTTCAAAGTCACTCTCCTGCTGCTGTTTTAGATTATTTATCCCAAATTTCATTCCTTCACTAAAATTTCTTATTATCAACTTTCAAGATAATACTCATCCATATTCATCTTATCAAAAATTCAATCACATATCTAACTCATAATTTAAAACTCATATATTCATATTCCAGTATTATCCCACTTTTTTTTCACGTTAAATTTCATTTAGCAAACTTGTTTCTCCCGGTGAACACTTCAGAAAGTAACAATATCCGGTGGTTTTAGCACATAGCTCCACACTATTGGGCTAACATGTAATTGTGGCATACGCACTTAGCGCCACTTTTCAAATTAACATGTAAAACCGTGGCATATCCACTTAGCACCACGTTAATGAATCAATATATGTAACCGTGACATATCCACTTAGCACCACGTTACATGTTTAACCGTGGTATATCCACTTAGCACCACGTTAATGAATCAATATATGTAACCGTCACTACAGCAAAATAGACTTTTAGCGGCGTTTTTTTTCTTTAGCGGCGTTTTCACAAGCTTCACAAAAAACGCCGCTATAGCAGACGCCGCAAAATTTTGTGGCGTTTATTTAAAAAAACGCCGCTAAAGGTCATGCCCTTTAGCGGCGCTTCTCCCAAAAACGCCGCTAAAGACCATGGCCTTTAGCGGCGCTTTTTGGCAAATGCCGCTATATAACAAACCTTTAGCGACGCTTTTTTCATAAACGCCGCTAAAAAATATAAATTTTAAAAAAATATATTTTAATTAAATAATATTTATTTTCTATGATAAATATTATATTATGTTTTATTTTTAAATTTGAACTTTAAACCATACACAATTTTTAAAAAATCATTTATATGTAACTCAACAGAAATTATGTTCAAAGATTCGTTGCGTCACTAAACAAAGAAAAATGATTTACACAAATAAATAAAAGATAAGAGAAAATGAAGGTTCTAATGAGCAAACTATTTTATAAGCAATCAGAAAGAATAGTACAGGAAATTCTTAATATCCTACTTGAAGAAAGATCGGAAAATATACAGAGGATGAGAATGAGTACAAGGAAGCATCTTTAAGTTGAACCATTCTTGATGTCAGGTTCCTTGCCTGTCTCAGGGAGAAAACACTTGCACACAACAAAGACATGATGTCCCTTTCTCCATTTGACTTAATCAACCACATTCTCTCATACCCTTTCTGCTAACAGCAATTGTTCAAGTTCTTCTCTTATTCTCTGTATTTGATGAGAAAATTAGTTCATAGCTGTGATACTTTCACAATATTGGCCTGAAATACCCTACAAATCAATACCATATTGTAAAATCTCCAATATTCTTATCATGTTAAGGTGTTTATTGATAAATTTCTTAAGAGAAATGTTAACCAATGCCGTGTAATTAATGCATCACTTTTTTCTTGAATTCAGTTAAAGTAAGTAATATATTAAATGTTAGAAAATATCCTTAAAATGAACTGTTCAAGACTCCTGAAAGGTTGTGGGTTCAATATCTTAACAACAAGTATCTTAACAACAATCACTTGTAACGCACGACAAGAATGGGTTTTTACAGTTCATTTGTCAACTTAAGAACACTTGATTATAATGTGGTAAAAGAGGTTTGAATATAAAAAAGAAGCATTCAGAGTATGACTGGACCTCCAATTGATCAAACAAAAGAATACATAAATAAGAAATCATCAAGGCAAGATGTAGACCAAAATGCCAGCTTTGAACAACTCTCATAGCTTACCTCCAGATCTTGAACTGCTTGTTCCCTTGTAATTTCCTTTTGCTGGCGAGAACGTTTGAGAAAGCCAATGCATAAGATTCCCTGACAAATTATTATCAGTACAATCAAGGAGTAAACATAAACTCAACTCAAAATCACAGTTCTGAAGCCTTTGCTCAATTCCACCCCAAACTATATTTTACCTCCTACTGTTGTTTAACGTTATATAGAAATTATTCTTTAGTTCTAATATCTAAAATTACAAGCACAAAAGCAATATCAAGGTCTGATGAACAGTTAGATTTGACTAAAAATACCAGTAAATCCAATAAGCCCTAATTATAAATCTAAAGATTTGAAATCTAACTTTGGAACAAATTATAACACAAAACTAACAACAAAAAAATACAAAATAAACAAACAATCACGCAACAAAACTAGAGCAAATACAAGAATTTAAAAAAAGAAAAAAAAAGATGATAATAAAGGACAATAGCTAGAACATTCCAACATGAAAATATTCAGTATGATTCAGTATGAATAGTAAGAAACAGCTTGCCTACCTCAGCAGCTTCCGAACTTGAAGACAGGTACTGATAATAGTAATGGCACAAGGCATCAGGCACAGATGCTAGCGAGTTTGCCCAAACATCAAGGTTCTGATCTGTAACCTGAGGTTAAACAACAAATTAGCTGTGAAATATGCACATTCACCAGCTTAGGCAGCTGCTTCATACCCCTTCAGGGCCTCAAAATGTATTTGTGCTAGAGAAAGATAAAGATATACCACAAAGAAAATATGAAAATCAGATTCTATGAACTCTATAAATTGTTAAAGCTTGTCTTCCGGCCAGAAAATCAAGAAAGAAGATAACTTGGGTTCTAACATCAAATGCAAATAACTCCCAGTCAGGCTTTTCTATTTTTCAAACTAACTTCATGTTCAGAAAATATAAACCCTGGTGTTGTGGGGCAAGAACTTCTCTCTTCTTGCAGTTCCCAAATAATAATTCAAAATTTCCACAATTTTCAGTTTATTGAATTTTGCATCAAGCTTTTAGCATAGGACGATCAACCCTTGTAGCTATATAGGTCCTTTAATGCTAGCTAGTGCAGATTTACAGAATAAAAAGCAGTAACAAGACGAAAACACTACTGAATGTTACAGATACCTCTTCACAAAATGTCATTGCAGTTAATCGATATCCATCTACCAGCAAATATTCCTTTACTGCACAATTCAGATCTTTACGTTCATTAGCCTTTAATGGGCCTAAAGTAGAGAAGGGAACATCTCTCATGGGATGTGAAAAGAAAAAAAGAAAAATTTCCTCAGTGTTTACCTTTACCGCAAGAACCTCACCAATAGTAAACCTATATAACCAGGTAGCAGTCTTGACCATTTTGGTGCTTCTAATGATTCTTAGAATCATAAATAGAGACTCTTTCAATCGAACAGCATGCTAAAAAATCTGTCATACAAGGAGATCAAATTTTCTCTTAAAATATCATTTACAAAATGGAAGAAGAAGAAGAGTTTAGTTGATTATTTTGCTATTTGTTCCATTTTTTCTTTTCTGTAAAAAGAAAACAAAAAGAAAAATGAACAGAAAACAAGAGACAAATATCAAAAGTGTCAACCAAACAGAGATCAAGTGCATCCATTCAAATATCAAATAAATAAGAAAATTTACTACTCAATTTATCCCGAAGGAGATCTACTTTCCTTTGTAACTCAGTCTTCAGTTTCATAACATCTTCTCGAGCTAACCGTAATTCACAGTCACTAAGTGCTAATTTTTCTTCTATTGCTTCTTTCTCTTCTAGCAAATTTTGAGGGTCTACAACTGAATTTCAAGAGCTATATTAGATGAAACCATCAGTAAGATTCACTTATTCCAGATCTAAATTGAAAATGGACTTTTGCTCTAGGGCTTAGAGCATTGATAAATGGGTAGAAACATGCAACACCAGCAACCAACGATTATTTCTTTAAGCAGATACTTTAATCTCACGCTCTAAGCACCCCAACCCCCAAACTATCAGAGGTGCAATCTAATTTCTGTATTTAATTGCTTAATTTGATTTCCATGTCAACTGGAATTAAGAACCATTTCCTTTTCTCCTATCTTGGATGAAGTTTTCATAATTCCTATTTTCTGCTTGTACTTCCAATATCACCGGAACCTATAAATTCATTTGGTAATCATAATAGTTTACATAAAATGCTATTTTCTGGTTGTAGTTCCAACATTACTGGAACCACAAGCTCATGCAGTAATCATAATCACTAATTAAGTATCTACATCTCAGCATAAGAATTCTTTGATATATAGAACATGTATTGCCTAAAATGATGGTAAATTCCTTGACAAGTGAATGCAATACAACACACGTATGCTGTGAGAGGAACCATTTCATATACAAAAGTAAACATTTCAATACCAAGCAGAACCTTGATTTCTTTACCTTCTCTCAACTGCCAAGAGAACAAATTTAAATTTCTTTACCTCATAAATGTAACTTCCATTAGTTATTAATTGTATTACCTTTCACTTCCTAAGAAGTTTATATAACTAGTTTAAAGAGTAACTAAATACTACAGTAATTTCAATGTAATTACTTTATTATAAAAAATAAAATCATAAGTTTCATTCTTCCAAAAAAGATGATATTTTTTTTACTTATCTTTTGTTGATATCCGATCAGGATCGAGATTTTGGTGATCTTAGTTCATATACAGTCTCCCTCTTACCCTTACCCTACCTAACGTCCTTCCTAACACTCTTCTACCGTTACATTTCCTAATTTCCTTCTTATCACTTTTCTGCCCTTACCCAGAGCCACCCCGAAACCTGCATTTAGCACCGTCACCTTGACAACCGGCATCAACAATTTTTATAAGGTTCCATTCCGTTATTACTTTTACAAAACACTGCTGGAATCAGATTTTCTCTACATGTTGATCTAACAATAAGTAACACTAAAAACACAGTTCATATTTAAACCAAAAAAAAAAATTAAAAGAAATAAATTTATATGTTTAAGTCATTCCCGATTTCATACTTGAAAAAGAAAAAGGAATTAAAGAAACACAAAAGTACCTCCAAGAGATTTGTGGCGAGAGATCTGATCAACAGGAAAATGAGAAGGATCGGCGAAGAATTCCTTTAGACGCATAGCTTGAGCATCACGACCATCATCAACAGATCTAGCTTAGTTAATCAAAAATAAATCTCAAAACCACAAATACCCATAAAGATCTCAATGAACACCAGATCGAAACATGCAGATAAATCAAAAGGTAAACAGAAACCCAAAAACCCAGTAAGAGATCAAAAGAAATTTTTTATTGAAGAAATCAAATTTAAATAAAAGGAATAAAAGAAAGGTACCAAATGAGATGACGACAGTATCATCTCGGAAATGCAATAATAATTCTGATTCAGTATCATCTCGGTTAATGGATGACGACAGTTCTTCTGCAAATACTTCTTGGAATCTATTAAGTACTTTGGATTGTAGGATATCCCTGATAAATATCAACAACTATAAACTTAGAATCCTATATTGAATTATAAATGGACATCAGGGTCCTAACATTTACAAATACAAGCACAAAGAAAGCAAGTTTATACTAACGTAAGCATTAATGCTTAAGACTTAGCCATAAAATAATAAAGCCGAAAATGGTTTCATCAACATACCGCTACCTGAAATTTAATTCCATGCAGATCTCCAAGATGACTACTTCACATTTTTGTTTTTTATAGTTTGTTAATTTTCTATTCTTGTTCTTTCCACCAATAATAAATGGAATATAATTCTCCAATCAATTCATCATCTAATTCACTGATGCTTTTTGCAAGATACATAGGTTATCATAGAGATATAGCTTACTATATATATATATATATATATATATATATATATATATATATAATTATCATAGTCTAATCACTAAGGCATTTAAAATTCTAGCCTACACATTGGCATGCTACTTTTTCAAAGTCTCCATATCCAACATCAGTTATAAGATTCTAGAGCTTCACATTTAGCACCGATGAACAATTTGTAGTACCTGGTTGTTGGGCGCAAAGAAGGTTCTGGGTGAAGTAGTCTAAGACAAAATCCAGCTTCCTTGAGATTTTCTGATAGAAAAGTTAGAGGAAAAATCCTATGGCATAGATCCAACATTGCAGCAGCATGTGCTCTCTCAGATTCAAATTGACAAAGCAACTGAAAGAAACAATCAAATTGCGTTTAGAACGAATACAAATATCCACTCTCTTCCACGCAGATTAAAAATAGATAAGAAAACAAATAAAAGATAGAAGAACAATTGGTTTTTGTACCTCAAAAAGCAGCACACCCAAACTGTATATATTAGATAAAATTGTGCAAACACCTTCATTGATTTCCTCTGGACTAGCATACCACTTCTCTTCCAACTGCTCATTCACAGAGACTGACTGATGCTGAGCTGAATTAGAAGAATGAGAGCTTCCAAAATTGCTAAATTGTGTATGGGAGGGATTGCTCAGTCCTGTAAATACATCCATCCATGACAAAGAAACAGGAAACTGACCTGTAAATGTGGTTGATGTATAAATATTAGTAGTAAATGACACAAATGATTTTCATAATGAATCCAATACAGAAGTTTGTCCAGTATTGTTCTTCAACAAGATTCTCTAAGAAGAAAAAATCAAGAAGATGAGGGAGAGATATTGAGATCCTGTCAAGCAAACATCCTGAGATAAACTTTTTACTTCTAATGAAAAAATATATATCATAACTGAATAACAAGTATCAAACAGGCAAGACCATGAAAGATTATTGAATTCTTAGCCAAAAGCCTATGGACTATTTGTTAGGATATGTGAAAAGCTTTAAGTGGCTACAGTAATTGTCTAAAATGGGGATGATATTCAGAAGAGTCTGGAAATTGGTGTTTAAGAAAAACTCATAAAGTCAATTCCTAAAAGGAACGAAGAATTTGATACAAAAAACAAAGAAAAATATATATAAGAGACCAGACATTACCTCCTCTTGGAGCAAAGTTGGGAGACAGTCTGCAGATGTAACTCATAAAGAAGGAATTAACTAAAAAGATAAATGGTAGTTTACTGAAAGATAAACAAATATGCCCATCATACCTTGAGTGCAACCCTTCCTTTCTCCTCTTTACTTAAAATGGTACTGCCATCATCTTGTCTCCGAATCTCTGTAATCCACTTGATGAAATCCCTCAAACTAGAAGGTGTTGATCTAAATACCATACATAATACATCATTAACATCTTTTAGATTCTTGGAAGTGAGCAAAAGGGGAAGATTTTCCGTTAAGTACTTAGCGACTACATTCCAATTCTCATGTTTACAGCTCTGCATTTGATACACAATATTAGTACCAGTTATCACCTCTTTGAACAATAAAGCTCTGGCAAACATAAAGAACATAGAAAAAATAAATCCGAAACAAATAATTTTTTATGATCAACAGCAAACCCTAAAACCAAATAGCTAAGTTCGAAAGCTAAAATCGTAAAAAATCGAAACCAAAGTAAAAGAAGAAAGATAAAAGAGTGTCAGAATCGTAAAATTACATCATCAGCATCATCGGCGTTTTCTTCATGGACGGCGTCATCATCTTTGTCGGAGGCGTCGGCAGAATGAGCAACAGCTTCAATCTCCTCCTCATCGTCTTCTTCACCGTTGACATGAGTGTTCATTCGCTCCTCTTCGATGAACTCGAAGCATTGTACAGTTCTTCATCGGAGGACGCTGGCTTCAACGATTTTGCCATCTATTCTTCATTCAAGTTTATCAGAACTTCGGCGAAAATCAAAGGTATTTTGATTTGGGGATTTTGGGAAACCGATTTGAGGATATCGAATTGGGGGAAATTTTAGGGGATTTGGAGATTCAAAGTTTGAGGAACCAGACGCTCAGGGATAATCTGAATTGGGGAAAGTAAAGGGGGATGTTTGTGGCGTTTTTTATGAAAACGACGGTAATTTATATCTTTTGCGGCGTTTTTTAAAAACGCCACTAAGTATGCAGCCCAATAATTTTTTCTTTCTTTTTTTCTCTATTATTATTATTATTATTATTATTATTATTATTATTATTATTATTTACTAAAATGGTTAAATTTTAATTTGGTCTCTCTAATATATTTAAATTTCAGATTTTTTGCATATACTTTAATTTTTAATATCATTTAGTCTATATATTTTATAATATTATTAATTTATCCAAATAGTTAATATTATTAACTTTTGATTAAAACATTACATGATAAAGTATAATTTGATAACATGAACTCAACATACAACTTTACGCACAATACCAAGACTAATAGCAGAATTTAACCAAACATATATAATTGCTATCATTTAAGCGATCATGACTAAAATTTTAAATTTTGCAAAGTACAAAAGATAAAATTGATCGATTTGAAAAATACAGGACTAAAACTAATCAAATTAAAATATAAGGACTAAATTTTAAGTTTAAATTTCACTTAAATAAATTAAGTGTAGAGGAATTAATTTGAATTGAATTATTTTTAATATATCAAAATATTTTTAGATTAAATCTTAAACTATTTAATATATATATAAAGTTTATCTATTATCTCTTAAATAATTTAAACTATAATCATAAGTTTAATATATTCAAATTAATATTATCTCTTTTACAATTATATAAGAAATTATTTAATATATAAATAAAAAAATACTAATTAATCTAAACCCTAAACCTTTTAACCCCTATCCCATAAACACTAAACACTAAACCCTTAACCCTTAACACCAAACCCTTATGCCTTAAACTCCAACCCTAACCCCTAAACCCTAAATCATAATCCCTAAACCCATAATTCATCATAAACCTTCAAATACTAGTTAACTCCTAAACCTTAAACTCTAAACCATATATCTTAAACCATAGTTAACTCATAAACCTTAAACCCTATACCATCTTAAACCATAAACCTTAAACTATAATGATAATTAATTCAATATTTTAAATTCAATACTATCTCTTTTACGATTATATAAGAAAATATTTAATATATTGTATAACCATAAATTTTAATAATTATTGCTTTAGGGGTTATAGATTAGTGTTTATGATTTTTTTGGGGTTTAGGGGTTATATGACTTTTAGCGGCGTTTTTCCAAAAGCGCCGCTAATGTTCTGGTTTTTAGCAGCGCTTTATCAAAAGCGCCGCTAATGCTCTGGTTTTTAGCGGCGTTTTTCCAAAAGCGCCGCTAATGCTCTGGTTTTTAGCGGCGTTTTTCCAAAAGCGCCACTAATGCTCTGTTTTTAGCGGCGTTTTTGGTAAAACGCCGCTATTGCTCTGTGTTTTAGCGGCGTTTTTTGCTAAAGCGCCGCTATTGCTCTATTTTTAGCGGCGTTTTTGGTAAAACGCCGCTATTGCTCTGTGTTTTACAATTTTTGAGGCGTTTTTTGATAAAACGCCACTAAAAACCCCGCTAAAGCCCTATTTTCCTGTAGTGCGTGGCAATATCCACTTAGCACCACGTTACATGTATCAATATGTGTAATCGTGGTATATCCACTTAGCACCACGTTACACGTATAACTGTGGTATATCCACTTAGCACCACGATTTTTCATTCCAAAGGTTCAACCGAGATTTCCTCATTTATTCTCAATTCATCAACCACAAATCACCGTTTGTGTCCATTAATTGAACAATACTAAAACTTATTTCATTTGCACTCTCTTCACAAGTCCATTTCATTTCACATGTCAAACATGTACTCATGAGTTTCGAGTACGTACCTGTGCTATCTCTTAGCACAACCACTCATGCAAACAGGACAATCATATGTAAGATCTCATATTCTCGGTAATCACCCATTTTTTTTAAATATCATATTCCATCAAATTTCTATTAACATCAAATTCAATACAATTATACAAATTATATTTCATGTATATCAATAATAACATGAATAATAGGCTTATTAAATCACGTGAACTTACCTCAAATCCAGAAATGACAATTTACCATTCTAGTCCATAACCTTGTATTTTCCCGATTTAAGCCCAAATCTTGATTTCCTTGATCTATAATATCACATTTAGCCTACTAATTAGTCACACTATTCATATGAGTCTAAAAATCATATTTTTACGAATTTTTATTTTGACCCTTAAACTTTTGCATATTTGCACTTTTTCCCCAGGGTTCGGAAATTAAACTTCTTCCTATTTTCTTATGTTTTATGACATGCTGATCATTTTTCCCTTCTATAGCAACATCAAATTCTCACTCTAACATGTACTTATGAACATTAGGTATTTTTAACGATTATGTCGTTTTACTCGTTTTCACGTAAAATCGCTTAGCAAAAGTTGTTTAACACAATTTCAAGCTTCATATTCTACCATTAAACGTCAAAATACATCCATATCATTCATGGGTAAATTTTTAAACATAAATCCTAGCTCAAAATAATGGTAGAAATGAGTAGATCATGTTACCGGGATTTCAAAAATACATAGAACATTAAAAACAGAGCTCGGAATCACTTACTATTAAGCTTGGAAGCTTGGCCAAACTCTAACCATGACTGCTCTTGGTACATTCTTCTGTAGCAAGAAGAAAGGGACACATTTGGGGTTTATAATTTGTCTTTTAATTCACCCTTTTTTACTATTCTTTCAAATTTTACCCATCCAAGGCCATTTTTGTCCAACAAGTTATACAATGGTTTAATTATCATTTAAGGACCTCCCATTTAAAATTTTATGACAATTAGGCACCTCTAACATGTAAAACTCAACTTTTGCACTTTTTACAATTTAGTCTTTTTTACTAAATTTAGTGCCCAAACGTCGAAATTTTTGAAAGAAATTTTCACGAAATCATTCCGTGAAATCGTAGACCATAAAAATATAATAAAAATGAAAATTTTCTCATTAGATTGGTGGTCTCGAAACTATTGTTCCGACTAAGCCCAAAATCGGGATGTTACAGAAAGAGTCAAAAATCGCATCCGAAACCAAAATAAAAACCAATAGCCTGGAGAGTTCTAAAAATTTACAAACTCTCAAATTAAACCAGGATTATAAATAAAAACGTAATTTAATAAGTGAAATAGTTCTCGATCAAGTTGACACCACTAATCCTCCATCGCAGCGTCCGTCTAAGTCTGTGGATTACCTAAACAAAATAGACAAATAGAAGTGAGTTTTCGTAAACTCAGGGTGTAACCCAATAGAAATAGACATGCAATACATACAGTAAACTCATACACAATCATATACAGATTCAGATTTAGACCTAAGCCCGTTACAGATTCAGATAACAGAATAAATATGTAGATCAAAAATACAAAATCCTACCATTATCCTCTACACACCAACTCCGACCATCCCATCACACTATGTAGGGTTAAAAACACCCACCCATCCTTACTGATGCGATCACGGCCCAAGACCAACTCAAAGCTACCTTGGAACTCATGGAGCTACCAACGGGGCTAATTACCTAAGCTTGAGCTAAAAGGTTCAAAAAAGCTATTGCGGGTTTAATTGACCAAGTTTGGGGTGAAATCGTTGCGGGATTTAACGAACGATCATGGACAAGCAATCCATGCATGCCTTGCAACTTGCTTTAATCTCATTTAGCTCAACTTTAGCTCTTTTTAATCTTGTGCATTTTATTTGCTGGAATAAACAATTAATTTAATTTTGGTTAATTTAGTTTAATTAGTTTAAGTTATTAATTAAGTCATAATTTAGACAACTTTAATATGAGTTTAATTATGTCATAATCTGGACATATTTAACAAGGGTTTTTAATGATTTCATAGTTTAGGACGTCTTCAATATATGTTTAAATATGTCCTAGTTTAAGACGCCTTTAATACATGTTTTTGTTCAGACCAATTAAATTGTGACTAAGCTATTTTAATATGTCTTGTAGGGTATTAATGGACGGCATTTAAGAGGAGAACATGTATTTGGACGGCATTAAAAGAGGAAGCTATTGGTTGCTTTCTTCCATGCAACCTTCCATGCATTGCAAAGGCCACAAGTGTTTTCACACTTGTTCATTTAGCTGAGTAATCATGTTCACACCAAGTGACCATCCAGCTTTAAGTATTCACATCAAGGGGCTGCTCAATTTCAGCTATTCACGTTGGAGACCCTTTATGCACCCCATGCAACCATTAAGAGCTGCTTGTCCATTTAGTTTTTCAAGGCAACATTTTAGCTTGTTCACACCTACTTGATTTAACATCTCCCATGCTTTCCATTTCATGTAATTCAGACTTTTGACACCTTTTATGAGCAATATAGCTTTTGTGAGTTATTTCAACTCTCTTTGCTTCTTTTGTGACTTAATCTGACTTATCTAGCTTAGCTAGCGGTGCCACCCTTAATTCATTTGAACTTATCACTCAAACGACTGTGGCATTCAAAAATATAGCATTGGTTCCTATCTCAATTTAGATAATGGGTCAAGGTTTTATCTATCTTCCTATCCATCTTAAGTGTTGTTATAAGTTTCAGGTTACTGTTTATAGTATTGGTTCACTCTTCAACCTTAAGCCTATTCCATTCCATCAAATTTCCAACTTTAAATCACCTAATCCTTTATTTTGAGTTGGACCATAACTTAACTATATCTGAAACATTTGAACCCTTTTTTGTTAAATCTATACTTATCCAAATTCAGCTTTAACTTTAAGTTGAACGATACTTCTCAATTTTACGATCGGGAACATTTGCGACTCGAAAACACTCACGAGCATGAGTTCGCATCACCTACACACCATATTGTGCCATTACAACACATGTCAGATAAAGTGTAGTCAAGCTGCCAGAATATAGGCGATGACCGCCATATAGAACACTTCCTCCACATATATCAATCCCACCCCAACATAATTACAGATTACAGATACAGAAATAAAATGCTTAACATGCTCATATATGGATATCAAATATATAAATCTAACAGAATAATCTAACATGCATAACAGTGTCATACTCAAAGCAGAATATCAACTATCAGATCACATAGTTTTAGGGTTTGGTTAGCCCTTACTGTGACAGCCCTAAAGTGACCCTAGTCGGAAAGCGGTTTCGGGACCGCTAAACCGAGTCACCAAATTATTTGAATGTGATATTTATTGTTTAAAATATATGAATATGAATGTGCGAGAATTTTTAAGCTTTGATTTAGTTAATTGCATGTGAATGGAGTAAGTACATAGGACTTATGTGAGAAAAATTAGAAATGTGCTAGGCAAATGTAAAGTGGCTTAATAATGCATGTTATAGAAATGGTGGGTTTGCATGTCAAATTGCCCAATATTTGAGCTAATGGCCGGCCATGCTATGAGTGGAAACATGTCACAAACATGTTATGTAGTGATGTATGTTAGGAACAATTAAATAATGAGTATGGGTAATAAAGAAATGGAAAAAGGAAAAGAATGGAGAGATTGTTTCTCCCCCCTCCCCATTGCCGTGAGTGTAAGAAAGAAAACAAAAAAAAAAAGTGTCCATCTTTCTTCATAGCCCTTGGCTGAATGTTTTAAGGAAGAGAGAAAAAAAAAAACAAGTGGTGTTCTTTGGTTTTTCTTGGCCGAATTGAAAGGAAGAAGAAGGGAGTGAAGCAATCGGTCATCTTAGGTCATTATTAAGGTAAGGAAGATTGTACTAGCTCTTGAAATTTTAGTTGATATCAAGTGATTTTTGTAAACCCATGTTGAAATTGTGATTTTGGAATAAGTAAGGTTTTCGGCTATGGAGATTAATAAGGGTGATGGTAGTGTTTCATGCTAAATCTAGATGAACAATGGTAGTTTGCTTACATCTTGATGATTATGAGTTCCTTTCTTGGTTCTACCTTAGATCCATGAAGTATATTTTTTTTATTTGGTGTTGTTGGAAGTATCGGCCATGGTATATCCATAAGTATGACTTATGCTTATTGCATGGTAGGTAAGATTTATGTTTTGGATATATGTTTATATTTGGTTATAATCAACTTTGTGATTCGGTTCTTGTACATATATATATATATATATATATATATGATTGCACACGATGTATTGGTATGACCTATATATTACCTCAAGGTATATATTTACGCATGATGGTGTTTCGATTATGGAGTAAATGATGGATGCGTATTGAGTTATAATATGTAATGCGTTGGTTAGTAAAATGTATGCCATTTATGTGTGGTATTAAGTATATAATCGGCCTCAACATAGACATGCATATTCGGCCATAGGAAGAAGATTGGGGTTGCATGTATTCGGTTAGAGGCAAGCATATTGATGCTTTTATCTTGGCTTAGAAAAATTCGGCCAAGGGGGAATATTAGCTAAAATGTTGAGTTTGATTCGGGATTCCATATATATATGTGACTCTAATGCCTAAAGTATATATGGGCTAAGTACCTTGAGGTGTGACAACCCGAATTAGGGCCTAATCGGAATAGTGGTTTCGTGACCACAAATCCGAGATAGAAATAATTGTTTTATAAATATTTTGGGGTTTATGATATGATTGCATGATTGTGTGAAAATTTCGTGATGAAATTCTATGCCTAAAGTGTTTAAATTGAAAGTAGGGACTAAATCGAATAAGTTGCAAAATTTGCATACTAGAAATTTTTAGTATGAAATTGTTTTGAAATATTTATTAGGAGGTCTTAAATAGCAATTCTACCAATTTTAAGTTCATGGACAAATTTAGGACATGGAAGGAATTTTGGAAAGTTTAGTAGTAAGGGTATTTTAGTCATTTTGATATTAAATGAAATAAAATGGGAAAAATAACACAAAATAGTCATCTTCCCATTTAGTTGCTGCGAAACTTCACTCTCTCCATAGCTAGGGATTCTTCAACTTTCAAGCTCCATAGTAAGTGATTCTAAGCCCGTTTTTAATGTTCTTTACGTTTTGGAATCCGGAAGCTCTATTAAGCTTATGCTAGTAATAATTTAACCTAGGGTTCATATTTGGAAAAATACCCATAGGTGAAATTTGTGTATTTTGATGTTTTATGATGGAATATGAGGTTTTAAATTGTGTTAAATAATTTGTGCTACTCGGTTTTAAGTGAAACGAGTAAAAGCAGCATAATCGGTAAAAATACCTAATGTTCATAACTATATGATAGAGTGGGAATTTGATGTTGTTGTAGAAGAGAAAAATGTTCAGCATATCATAAAACATAAGAATAAGGGCTGAAATTAAATTCCGAGCCTAGGGGCAAAATTGTAATTTTGTAAAAGTTAGGGGCAAAATGTAATTTTTCTACAATGTGATTTTTGGATTGAAATAAATAGTATGAGTATTAAATGAGCTAAATGTGTTATTATAGATCAAGAAAGGGCTGAGGCCCGACCTCGAGCAGGGGAAAGAAAAAGTTTTGGACTAAATTGCAAAATTTCCATATTTTGCACCAAGGTAAGTTGTATGTAAATATTACAATAATTTCATGTACATTCTTATATTTCAGCCTATTATATAAATATACTAGCTGATGTTAAAATATAAATTGACTATGGGAAGAATGGAAATAAATACAGAGAGAGAGGTCCGGTTGAACATTTGAGAGATCGAATGAAATAGAGGGGCGTAGCTAGGTCACATGTATGATCTTGAGTGCACATCATGTGTACAAGAAAGCTACGAGACACCCTGTAGTAGCTAGGTCACATGCGTGATACGAGATGTATCCCATGTAGACAAGAGAGCTACGTGAAAGATAAATGTAGCTAGGTCGCATGCGTGATTCCAAGTGAAGGACACCATGTAGACAAGAGAGCTACGTGAAAGATAAATGTAGCTAGGTGCATGCGTGATTCCAAGTGAAGGACACCATGTAGACAAGAGAGCTACGAGACAAATCGGCTAGGTCGCATGAGTGGTACTAAGTGTTCCCCATGTGTACAAGAGAGCCGAACTAAATGAAGTATGATGGTGGGGTGTGTCTTTGAAACCGTTAAATATCGAGGATTGATCCGAATTGTTCAACGGGATGGTTTTGTGGTGACATTGTGGTTTGGACCTACACTTATAGTGAATGAAATGTGGTGAAAATGAATTGTGGCATATACATATATACGATAAAATGAGGTTAGCATAAAGAATGTGTGAAAGAGTGAAATTAGTATTAAAACTGTTTTTAGATGGCAGCAGTGACGTGATTTTGAAAATCACCAAAAATAGGAGGAATATAATTAGAGGTTGAATGAGATGTGAAATTAAAGCTTAATGAGTCTACTTTCATATAAAAGAAGCAGGGCAAGCAAAGGAATTCTATATTTTGAGATATTTACAATTGTAACTGACTTGCTCAGGATGAATACGTGATCCCCTGTTTCCACTTTGAAAAATCATTAAAATTGTACAAAGCAAACTAAGAAATATAGTTTACATGCCTAAATTTCTTATTGAGTCTAGTTTTAAATACAACAGACTTCAGGGTTGTTTGAGTTATGTACTGAGAGAAATTCAATTCGTAGTGGACAGAGGTCAGGCCAGTCGAGCTGTGTAACAGGGGAAACTTTAACTAATAAACTGTACTAATCTGCTGAACCAAAAATTATAAAAAAAATTTAGCAAGAAGCTTTATGAGTCTAGATTCAGGGAAATTTTACGGATATGAATTTCGAGTTTTGTAACTCGAGTTATGATTTATTTAGTGAATATGACACAGCAGAGACAGCTTAATCGAAGTGGAATAAGTAGTGAAGTTAAAGTAGACATACTTGAATTGTTGTGTAAACATGTTAGATTCTTAAATTAGTATTTACATACTACTTACTAAGCTATAAGCTTACTTCGTTTTCTCTCTTTTGTCTTATAGTGTTCTCCAGCTTGCTCAGGAGTCAAGGATCGTGAAGATCTACCCGCACTATCATACTTTGGGGTATTTGAACTAAATGTTTTGAATTATGGCATGTATAGTAGGCAAAAATTATTTTGTTATGTGTCATATTTGTCTAGGTTTAAAATATTAGTTTCTGATTACTCGACCGATTACTTTGTACAAGCCATAAAAGTTGGCTAATATTGTTCAAGATATATGTTATACGATGCATTATCAAATGGGATGACATATTTCTATCTTGGTATATGTTATGTTCGGTAATACCTTGTATCTGTTCTACGACGATAACGGGTAAGGGTGTTACATTTAGTGGTATCGAGCTATGGTTTAGTCGGTTCTCGGACTAATAAAGTGTGTGTAAAAGTCTAGCTATACATGCCATAAAAATATTGTGATAGTGTGGTGACTCTGATTATTCTAAAGCGTGTTTTGTTTTAATATAGTAATGGATCCTGAAGGGCTGCTAGTGATGATCTTTGCTAGTAATGCGCTGGCTCCCGCACAAGGGACCGCGCTGTGGAAAGTAGACACGAGACATTGGGACAAGGAGATGAGGCTCGGACGCCTTTCTCCAAATGATGAACAATTGGTATCTTGAATTTATTCGAGCAAATCCAAATGCTCAACCTCCTCCACCCCTCCTATACCTCGGGCGATTCTGTAGCTGCTCAAGGTATAAATTTGGTAAGAATGAACAAGCCTCCGGTTGACAAGATTCGAAAACAAGGGGCGAAGAGTTTAGAGCAAAAGTTGATGATGATCCCGAGAAAGCGGAATTCGGCTTGAAAATTCTACCGTGTATTTGATGAGCTCTCATGTACACCGAGGAATGCTTAAAGTGTCTTTGTATCACTTTTGAGAGATTGACCTACCACTGGTGGAAGACTTTGGTTGCAGTGGTGCCAAAAGAAAAGTTACTTGGGATTTCTTCCGGAAGAATTTAGAAAGAAATACATAAGTCAGCGATTTATTGATCAAAAGCGGAAGGAGTTCCTTGAATTGAAGCAAGGAAAAATGTCCGTCATGAGTATGAACGCGAATTTGTAAGACTCAACAAGTATGCCCGAGAATGTGTGTCCACCGAGGCCATTATGTGTAGAAGATTTGAAGATGGGCTGAATGAGGACATTAAAGTGTTTGTAGGGATTTTGGAGTTGAAAGAATTTGTAGTATTGGTTGATCGAGCTCTTAAAGCCGAAGAATTGAACAAAGAAAGAAGAAAAGTCGCTATTGAGGCTCGAGATGTCGAAAAAGACAGATAAGTAAGCCATTTCAATCTCAACCAAAGAGGTCCAAAGAGACAAACCCTCGAATACAGTTTCAATTGGGGATTTACAGAGATCGTGGTAGAGCATATTCGGGGTCTAAAGCTCAAGCTACTTCGGTGGCAAGTGTGGGTAATGTGCGACCTAGAAAGCCCGAGTGTCAGCAATGTGGCAGGCAACATTATGGTGAGTGTTGGGGGACCGAGCGAGCTTGTTTCAAAGTCGGTTCTCATGAGCATTTTATTAGAGACTGTCGGAGAAGGTTAAAGAAGAAAGATTTGAGTGTTAGATGAATACCACCGCTAGTAGAGGTAGACCACCGAGAAATCTGGAGGTGGGACTAGTAGTAGAACTGTGATGAAAGATTTAACGGCAAGATCGAAGCTAGAGCACTGCTAGAGCTTATGCTATACGTGCTCGAGAAGATGCATCATCTCCGATGTCATTCTTGGTACATTTTCTCTTTATGATACTATTGTTATTGCATTGATTGATCCGGGTCCACCCATTCCTATATTTGCATGAATTTAGTATCCAATAAAAAGTTGCTGTTGAATTTCTTGAGTTTACGATTAAAGTGTCGAACCCTTAGGCCAATATGTGCTAGTTGACAAGGTTTGCAAGAATTGCCCATTAATGATTCAAGGTCACTTGTTTTTCGGCCAACTTGATCTTTGTTACCATTTGGTGAGTTTGACGTTATCTTGGGAATGGGTGGTTAACATTGTATGATGCTAAGGTAGATTGTAAACAAAAGACACTAGAGTTAAAATGTGAAAATGGAGAAATTACGTGGGTTGAAACAGACGAATCAAATAAATTGCCTATGGTGATTTCGCACATGTCCGCACGAAATACATGAGAAAAGGTGTGAAGCTTATCGGCTTATGTAATGAATGTTGAGATGTCTCAACTGAAATTTGAATCGATACCTATAGTCGTGAGTTTCGGATGTATTTCGGAGGAATTGCAGGTTGCCTCCAAGCAGAGAGATAGATTTTGCCATTGATTTGTTGCTGGTCTTGCCGATCTCGATTGCTCCATATAGAATGGCTCAATGAATTAAAAGAATTGAAGGCTCGATTCAGGAGTTAACGGACAAGGGATTTGTGAGACCGAGTTTCTCTCCACTGGGTGCTCTGTATTATTCAGTAAAGAAGAAGGATGGTTCAATGAGACTTTGCATTGATTACCGTCGACAATAAGGTGACTATAAAGAACAAGTACCCATTGCCGAGGATTGATGATTTATTCGATCGGTTAAAGGGGCCACAGTGTTTTCAAAGATTGATTTGAGGTCCGGTTACTATCATTTGAGAGTTAAGGAGTCGGATGTGCGAAAACCGCCTTTAGGACAAGGTATGGACATTATGAGTTTCTAGTGATGCCTTTTGGCTTAACAAATGCTTCACCATATTTATGGACTTAATGAATCGGATTTTCCGGCCATATTTGGATAAGTTTGTAGTAGTGTTTATAGATGACATTTTAATTTATTCTCGAGATGAGTTTGAACATGCGAACACTTGAGAACTATATTGCAGATCTTGAGAGAAAAGAAAGCTGTTTGCCAAGTTTAGTAAAAGTGAGTTCGGCTTCATGAAGTCGGATTTTGGGGCATATAGTCTCGGTGATGGTATTGGTGGATCCAAGCAAGATTTCTGCGATCGTTGATTGGAAACCGCCAAGAATGTATCTGAGGTTAGAAGCTTTTTAGGCTTGGCCGGGTATTATAGGCGTTTTGTTGAAGGATTTTCGATAATTGCCTCTCCTATGACTAAATTGTTGCGAGAAGAATGTTAAGTTTGAATGGTGATAAATGTCAACGAGTTTTGAAAAGTTGAAAGCACGATTGGTGAAGCACCAATTTTAGTACTGCCGAGTCGGGAAAGGAGTTCGTAATTTATAGTGATGCATCATTGATGGGCCTTGGATGTGTGTTGATGCAAGAGGGCAAAGTAGTAGCTTATGCTTGAGGCGATTAAAACCGCATGAGAAGAACTATCCTACACATGATTTGGGCGGCATTGTTGTTTTTGCCTTGAAGATTTGGCGACATTATTTATACGGTGAAAATGCGAATTTTTACCGATCACAAAAGTTTGAAGTACTTGATGAATCAAAGGACCTAAATTTGCGGCGGCGAAGATGGCTTGAATTATTAAAGGATTATGATCTAGTGATTGATTATCATCCGGAAAAGCAAATGTAATTCTTGACGCCTTGAGCGAAAATTTCTTTTCACTTTGAGAGCCATGAACACGGGTTAGCATTGTCGATGACGGGTCAATTTTAGCAGAGATGAGAGCTAAACCGTTATTTCTCCAGTTGATTTGTGATGCTCAAAAGAATGATAGTGAGTTGCGGATCAAGAGAACTCAATGCGAATCGAGGTTATGACTCAGATTTTCGAGTTGGACCGGATGGTGTTTGATGTTTGAGACAGAATATGTGTGCGAAAAATGATAAATTGATTGAAAATATTACATGAGGCGCACAATGGTCATTTATCAGTTCACCTGGTAGCACAAAATGTATAATGATTTAAAGAAGGCTGTATTGGTGGCGGTATGAAAAGGACATTTCGAATTTGTAACTAAGTGTTTGATCATCAACAAGTAAAAGTTGAACATCAAGTACCTTGAGGATTACTTCAACCGGTAATGGTGCACGAGTGGAAATGGGACAAGATTACCATGGATTTTGTAACGGTTTGCCTTTAACTCCTAAAAGAAGGATCTTTGTTTGGGTAGTGGTTGATAGATTAACAAAGTCACCCACTTTATACCGATGCGTCTGATTACTCACTTGATAAATTAGCGAATTATATATTCTTTGAAATTGTGAAGTTGCACGGAGTACCTATGTCTATAATATCGATAGAGATCCAAGATTTACCTCGAGATTTTGGAAAAAGTTACAAGAAGCTTTGGGTACAAAATTGAACTTTAGTACCGCATTTCATCCACAAGCAGATGGTCAAGCGAAAGAGTAATCCGGTACTCGAAGATATGCTTAGATCTTGTGTTTTAGAATTTGGAGGTAGTTGGGAGAAATATCTATCTTTGATTGAGTTTGCCTACAATAACGATTATCAATCAAGTATACAAATGGCACCGTCTGAAGCCTTATATGGTCGTAAGTGTCGGACTCCTTTATATTGGACCGAGCTTAGTGAGAAAGCAGATTCACGGAGTTGATCTAGTTAAAGAAACCGAAGAGAAAATAAAAGTAATTGGGATTGCTTGAAAGTCGCTTCAGATCGACAAAAGTCATATCGATTTAAAAGAAAAGAGATTGAATTTCAAGTGGGTGATAAAGTGTTCTTGAAGGTGTCACCATGGAAAAAGATTCGAGATTTAGTCGAAAAGGCAAGTTGAGTCCGCGTTTTATTGGGCGTCGAGATTCTTGAAAGAATTGGACCGATGGCATATCGGTTGGCCTTACCGGCAGAGTTAGAAAAGATTCATAACGTGTTTCATGTATCAATGTTGCGACGTTATCGTTCTAATCCTTCACATGTGATTTCCCAACGAAATTGAGATTCGATCGGATATGACCTATGAGGAGGAACCAATAAAGATTTTGGCTCGAGAAGTTAAGCAGTTAAGAAACAAAAGTATAGCCTTAGTGAAAGTATTGTAGCACAGACATGGGATAGAAGAGGCTACGTGGGAACTGAGGAAGCTATGAGGAAACAGTACCCAAACCTCTTTCTGGGTAAGATTTTGGGACGAAAATCTCTAAAGGGGGAGAATTGTGACAACCGAATTAGGGCCTAATCGGAATAGTGGTTTCGTGACCACAAATCCGAGATAGAAATAATTGTTTTATAAATATTTTGGGGTTTATGATATGATTGCATGATTGTGTGAAAATTTCGTGATGAAATTCTATGCCTAAAGTGTTTAAATTGAAAGTAGGGACTAAATCGAATAAGTTGCAAAATTTGCATACTAGAAATTTTAGTATGAAATTGTTTTGAAATATTTATTAGGAGGTCTTAAATAGCAATTCTACCAATTTTAAGTTCATGGACAAATTTAGGACATGGAAGGAATTTTGGAAAGTTTAGTAGTAAGGGTATTTTAGTCATTTTGATATTAAATGAAATAAAATGGGAAAAATAACACAAAATAGTCATCTTCCCCATTTAGTTGCTGCGAAACTTCACTCTCTCCATAGCTAGGGATTCTTCAACTTTCAAGCTCCATAGTAAGTGATTCTAAGCCCGTTTTAATGTTCTTTACGTTTTGGAATCCGGAAGCTCTATTAAGCTTATGCTAGTAATAATTTAACCTAGGGTTCATATTTGGAAAAATACCCATAGGTGAAATTTGTGTATTTTGATGTTTTATGATGGAATATGAGGTTTTAAATTGTGTTAAATAATTTGTGCTACTCGGTTTTAAGTGAAAGCGAGTAAAAGCAGCATAATCGGTAAAAATACCTAATGTTCATAACTATATGATAGAGTGGAATTTGATGTTGTTGTAGAAGAGAAAATGTTCAGCATATCATAAAACATAAGAATAAGGGCTGAAATTAAATTCCCGAGCCTAGGGGCAAAATTGTAATTTTGTAAAAGTTAGGGGCAAAATGTAATTTTTCTACAATGTGATTTTGGATTGAAATAAATAGTATGAGTATTAAATGAGCTAAATGTGTTATTATAGATCAAGAAAGGCGAAGGCCGACCTCGAGCAGGGGAAAGAAAAAGTTTTGGACTAAATTGCAAAATTTCCATATTTTGCACCAAGGTAAGTTGTATGTAAATATTACAATAATTTCATGTACATTCTTATATTTCAGCCTATTATATAAATATACTAGCTGATGTTAAAATATAAATTGACTATGGGAAGAATGGAAATAAATGAGAGAGAGAGGTCCGGTTGAACATTGGAGAGATCGAGCGAAATAGAGGCGTAGCTAGGTCACATGTATGATGCTGAGTGCACATCATGTGTACAAGAAAGCTACGAGACACCCTGTAGTAGCTAGGTCACATGCGTGATACGAGATGTATCCCATGTAGACAAGAGAGCTACGTGAAAGATAAATGTAGCTAGGTCGCATGCGTGATTCCAAGTGAAGGACACCATGTAGACAAGAGAGCTACGTGAAAGATAAATGTAGCTAGGTCGCATGCGTGATTCCAAGTGAAGGACACCATGTAGACAAGAGAGCTACGAGACAAATCGGCTAGGTCGCATGAGTGGTACTAAGTGTTCCCCATGTGTACAAGAGAGTAGAACTAAATGAAGTATGATGGTGGGGTGTGTCTTTGAAACCGTTAAATATCGAGGATTGATCCGAATTGTTCAACGGGATGGTTTTGTGGTGACATTGTGGTTTGGACCTACACTTATAGTGAATGAAATGTGGTGAAAATGAATTGTGGCATATACATATATACGATAAAATGAGGTTAGCATAAAGAATGTGTGAAAGAGTGAAATTAGTATTAAAACTGTTTTTAGATGGCAGCAGTGACGTGATTTTGAAAAATCACCAAAAATAGGAGGAATATAATTAGAGGTTGAATGAGATGTGAAATTAAAGCTTAATGAGTCTACTTTCATATAAAAGAAGCAGGGCAAGCAAAGGAATTCTATATTTTGAGATATTTACAATTGTAACTGACTTTCTCAGGATGAATACGTGATCCCCTGTTTCCACTTTGAAAAATCATTAAAAATTGTACAAAGCAAACTAAGAAATATAGTTTACATGCCTAAATTCCTTATTGAGACTAGTTTTAAATACAACAGACTTCAGGGTTGTTTGAGTTATGTACTGAGAGAAATTCAATTCGTAGTGGACAGAGGTCAGGCCAGTCGAGCTGTGTAACAGGGAAACTTTAACTAATAAACTGTACTAATCTGCTGAACCAAAAATTATAAAAAAATTTAGCAAGAAGCTTTATGAGTCTAGATTCAGGAAATTTTACGGATATGAATTTCGAGTTTTGTAACTCGAGTTATGATTTATTTAGTGAATATGACACAGCAGAGACAGCTTAATCGAAGTGGAATAAGTAGTGAAGTTAAAGTAGACATACTTGAATTGTTGTGTAAACATGTTAGATTCTTAAATTAGTATTTACATACTACTTACTAAGCTATAAGCTTACTTCGTTTTCTCTCTTTTGTCTTATAGTGTTCTCCGCTTGCTCAGAGTCAAGGATCGTGAAGATCTACCCGCACTATCATACTTTGGGGTATTTGAACTAAATGTTTTGAATTATGGCATGTATAGTAGGCAAAAATTATTTTGTTATGTGTCATATTTGTCTAGGTTTAAAATATTAGTTACAGTACTCGACCAGTTACTTTGTACAAGCCATAAAAGTTGGCTAATATTGTTCAAGATATATGTTATACGATGCATTATCAAATGGGATGACATATTTCTATCTTGGTATATGTTATGTTCTGGTAATACCTTGTATCCTGTTCCGGCGACGGTAACGGGTAAGGGGTGTTACATGAGGTTTCCTTTTTGATGTTCGAATGAATTGTATTAAATTGCTTGATGTGATTAAAAATGCATAAGACCATTGTGTAGTTGAGCTAGAAGGTGGCCATGTGACCTATCAAACTCCTTGTCATATTCGGCCATAAGCTAGCATAACGAGACTTTAATAAGTTAACTTTGTTTGAATTAGCTCAAGAGCTTAGAGGACCACAGTTGGATAAGGGAAAGGAAAAAGTTATCGAATAGCCGCCGAAAACGTTCGACCACATCCGAGGTAAGTTTTCGAGTAATGGAACTTAGATTATGATTTGATTAGATCATGTTTTAAGCAAATCAAAATCATGCTCTTTGTGTGTGGCTATTGAGCCGAAATTGCAAGTGTGATAAGTGCCTTGTGTTTGAGTTTTGCTAATGAAAAGAAATACGAATGTGTCATGATTTTTGATAAATGTGCATGGTTATTGAATGATGTCGGGCTAAGTCCCGAAGGCTTTGTGCTAAGTGACTATATCCGGACTAAGATCCGAAGGCATTTGTGCGAGTTACTAAATCCGGACTAAGATCCGAAGGCATTTGTGCGAGTTACTAATCCCGGGCTAAGCCCGAAGGCATTGGTGCGAGTTACTAAATCCGGGTTAAGTCCCGAAGGCATTTGTGCGAGTTACTATAACCGGGCTATGTCCCGAAGGCATTTGAACGAGTAGCTATATCCAGTTAAATTCCGAAGGTACGTGATTCGGGAATGAATGATCTTGCTGTAAAAATTTCAGTTAATACGCTTGTAAAATCCCAACAATGAGGTATGTTTCGTATGTGCTTTGGAATAGTTGATTCCCTTCGAATAATATTCGCTCAGTTGATAAATGAGCTATCGGCCTTTGGCTAAGTTGATCTTTGTGTATGAATATAAGGGTTGGTAATGTGAAGTAAGTATGATATTGAGAATTTGTGCATATGAAATTATCTGTTTAGCTACATGAATGCTCTACTTTGGTTGTGTCTAAATTCATGACTCAAACTTACTAAGCATTAAATGCTTACTCCGTTTCTTGATTCTCTGTTTTATAGATTTTGGTTCATCAGCTATCGGACTCGGGATTTTGAAGTCGAAGTCACCCACACTATCAAGGCTCCTTTTGGTATACTTTTGGCTGAACTTTAAAATGGCATGTATAGGACTACCCTTTTGTTGTAGGTCATGTACCTTTCGGTTTTGTGTAAATTTGGATAGCCATGCGAAAATGGCTTAAGTATACTTTGATCATAGCATTATAATCGTTTTGTATGTTGTCCGTCAAGAGGTATGGAAATGTTGGTAACGGTTAGTCATGGGAATGGTTATTCATGATCACTTTTGGTATATGTATGACAAACTCTAGTTGATCCATGGAGGATCATGAAATAGGTAAAGTTTACCTTAAAAATAGATGCTGGCAGCAGCAGTGATGTGGATGTGAAAAATCTCTAAAAATAGTAGGAATGGAATTAAATAGTGAATAAATTATGTAAACGAACCTTGATGAATCTATTTTCATAGGAAAGTAATGAAACGATCATATGAATAGTATGTTAAGAGATATTTAAGTTTTTGTGAGACAGGTCCAGAACGGTTTCTGGAGTCCCTGTTTCAAATTTAGAAATTCATTATAAATTTACCAGAGATAATTAGAAGTCATGCCATATATGTACAGATTCCTTTTCGAGTCTAGTTTCTGTAGAAACAAACGGCATCAGTATTGAAGCCCTGTATAGGGAGATATCCAAGTCGTAATGCGCAAAGGTCAGTGTAGTCAATCCCTGTAACATGGGAGAATTTAACTAATAAACTGTACTAATTGGCCCAACCAAAAATTCTAGAAAGAAATTTGTAGATGCATATATGAGTCTAGTTTCAGGGAAAAATCACAAAACTGATTTTCGAGTTGTGGAACTCAAGATATGATTTTTAAGGTGACAATGACACAGTTAGCCAGCTGTCTGGAAATTTTAAAATGAACTGTGAAAGCAAGTGATTTAAGTCGCAAACCCTCGTGTCCGACTCAACAGCGGTCTCGTGCACGGGTGTTACAATTTTATTGGTATCAGAGCTACGGTTTAGTCGATTCTAGGACTACCGTAATACGTTTGGGTCTAGCTATACATGCCATTTTGTGATTTTTTTTTGATAGTGTGGTGATTTCTGACAATTGAAAATGTGTTTATTTATAGTAATGGATCCCGATCCCGACCGAGCGGTAGCTGATGATCTTGAGAGTGTAGCGCTGCTCCGACAAGGGACAGCTCGGCGGACTCTCAACCTATCGCTAGTAATCCGAATGATGAAGCTAGACAAGCTTTCTATAGCGTGATGAATGATTGGTTCAACCAATACATTCGAACTAATACGGCTGTTCCACAACCTCCATTCCCGAAAAACACAACCCCCGCACCTACCATACCTCCGGTATCTGACCAAATAAGGTCAAATAAGCCCCCAGTTGACAGAATCCAAAAACACGGGGCTACTGAATTTAAGGCTACGGATACCGATGATGCCGAGCAAGCTGAATTTTGGTTGGACAACACTATTCGGGTACTCGATGAGCTATCTTGCACACCCGATGAGTGCCTAAAGTGTACTATCTCCTTGCTACATGATTCTGCCTACTATTGGTGGAACACGTTGACTTCTGTAATGCCCAGAGAGCAAGTAACTTGGGAGTTCTTCCAAACCGAGTTTCGAAAGAAGTATATCAGTTAAAGATTCATTGACCAAAAACGGAAGGAATTTCTTGAACTCAAACAAGGTTCCATGTCGGTTCTGACTATGAACGAAAATTTGTAAGGCTTAGCCGATGCGACGAGAATGCATTTCCTCGAAGCCGTAATGTGTAAACGTTTGAGGATGGACTAAATGATGATATAAAGTCGTATGTTGGCATCTTGGAAATCGAAAATTTGTGGTACTTGTTGAGCGAGCTTGCAAGGCCGAGAAGCTCAAGATGGAGAAAAGAAAAGTCGAGGTGGGAGCAAGGGAGTTTCAGAAGAGGTCTTGGGAAGCCCTTCCCACGATCATCGAAGAAATTTAGAGATGGCTTAGGCCGATCTAGAGACACTACGGCCTTTCTAGACGAGATCGCGATTGACCCCTGTGAGCACACGAGTCACTTCGATCGCCGATGTTGGAAATGACCGTCGAGACAGAGCGGAATGTCGATTGTGGTAAATGGCATTCGGGAGTTGTAGGTACCATGACCGCTCTGTTACAAGTGCGGGTCACCGACCACTTTATCAAAGATTGCCCGAGATTGTGCGAGCAGAATGTAAATCGAGTGGGAAACCGGTGCTACCAACGCTCGGGTAGACCATCTAGGAATACGGGCAATGCTAGCGGCGGTCGAGAGGATCTAGAGATGCTACCACCAGATCCGAGGCTCGTGCTCTGCTAGGGCTTATGCCATACGCGCACGCGAGGATGCTTCCTCGCCAGATGTTATTACCGGTACTTTTACTCTCTTTGATACTAATGTGATTGCTTTGATTGACCCTGGTTCTACTCATTCTTATATATGCGAAACCTTAGCATCTAGTAAGACTTTACCTATTGAGTCTACTGAGTTTGTAATTCGGGTGTCAAATTCCTTGGTTCGTTACGTGCTTGTTGACAAAGTGTGTAAGAAATGCCCCCTAGTAATTCCAGGTTCCTATTTTCCGGCGGACTTAATGCTTTTGCCGTTCGATGAATTTGATGTTATTCTTGGTTTGGATTGGTTGACCGTGCATGATGCGGTTGTGAATTGCAAAAGCAAGACTATTGATTTGAGGTGCGCAAATAACTAGATAATCCGAGTTGAGTCTCTGAACTTAAAGGGTTGCCGGTGTAATATCAGCAATGTTGGCCCGAAATATGTAAGCGGTGCGAAGCATACCTTGCGTATGTACTTGATGACAAGGAATTGGAAAAGAAACCGAATCTGTCTTGCGGTGGTTTGTGAATACCGGATGTTTTTCCGAAGAATTATTGGGTTTACCACTGTTCGGGAAGTAGAGTTTGGTATTGAGCTTGTACTGGACTATGCCAATTTCGATAGCTCGTGATCGTATGGCACTAACCGAGTTAAAAGAATTGAAAGCTCGGTTGCAAGAGTTGATGGATAGAGGTTTCGCTCGACCAAGTTTCTCACCTTGGGGTGCACCAAGATTGTTTGTGAAAAAGAAGGACGGAACCATGAGGATGTGCATTGACTATCGTCGGTGAATAAAGTGACGATAAAGAATAAATATCCGTTACCGTGTATTGATGATTTGTTTGATCAACTAAAGGGAGCCTCAGTGTTTTCAAAGATGGATTTGAGATCGGGTATTACCGGTTGCAAATTCGAGATTCGGATATACCCAAAGCGCTTTGAGCAAGGTACGGTCATTACGAATTCTTAGTGATGCCGTTTGGGCTCACTAATGCCCCTGCGGTATTTATGGATTTGATGAATCGGGTCTTTAGACCGTATTTGGATCGGTTTGTAGTTGTGTTTATCGATGATATTTTGGTCTATTCAAAAAATGAAACCGATCATGCTGAGCACCTGAGATTAGTATTGCAAATTTTACGGGATAAGCAATTATATGCTAAGTTTAGTAAGTGTGAGTTCTGGTTAAGAGAGGTTAGCTTCTTGGGTCATGTGGTATCCGCATCGGGTATTCGAGTTGACCCGAGCAAAATTTCAGCCATACTTAACTGGAAGCCTCAGAAATATTACTTGAGGTTCGAGCTTTTTGGGACTTCTTGGTTACTACCGACGGTTTGTAAAAGGTTTCTCGATGATAGCCACACCCATGACGAAGCTACTTCAAAAAGATGTTAAGTTCGAATGGACGGAAAAATGTCAGAAAAGTTTTGATCAACTGAAAACTTATTTGACTGAAGCTCAATTTTAGTGCGCCGAATCGTGCAAAGAGTTTGTCATCTATAGTGACGCCTCCCAACTTGGGTTAGGTTGCATATTGATGCAAGAAGGTCGAGTTGTGGCCTATGCGTCGAGACAATTAAAGCCACATGAGAAAAATTATCCGACCCATGATCTCAAATTAGCTGCCATCGTATTCGCCTTGAAAATATGGCGACATTACTTATTTGGTGAGAAGTGCCATGTATTTTCGGATCACAAAAGTCTCAAATATTTGATGACTCAAAGAGACTTGAATCTGTGACAAAGGCGTTGGCTTGAGTTGATGAAAGATTATGAGCTGGTCATTGATTATCACCCGGGAAAGGCTAATGTGGTTGCGGACGCCTTAAGCCTGAAATCACCGCTTTTTGTGTCGAGCGATGAATGTACACTTGTCTGCATTTTACCCGACAATGTGTTAGTAGCCAATTAAAGGCCAAACCATTATTGATTCATCAAATTCATGAAGCTCAGAAAGTCGACGATGAGTTGGTTGCAAAAAGGGCTGAATGTGTTTCGAATGTGGAATCGGAGTTTCAAATTGATGATGACGATTGTTTGAGGTACGAAATCGGTTGTGTGTTCCAAGAAATTGAGAACTCATTTCGATGATTACGAACGAAGCTCATTGTAGCCGAATGTCAATTCACCGGGAGTACGAAAATGTACCACGACCTAAGACGTCGCTTTTGGTGGCATGGTATGAAATGAGACATTTTCGATTTTGTTTGAAGTGTTTAATATGTCGCAAGTGAAGGCGAACATCAAGTGCCTCTGAGTTTACTCCAACCGATCATGATACGAATGGAAATAGGATCGAGTAACGATGGAGTTTGTATCCGGGTTGCCGATGTCGGCAAGTAAGAAAGATGCGATTTGGGTCGTTGTTGATAGATTGACTAAGTCGGCTCACTTTATCCCGTGCACGCACGGATTTTTCAATGGATAAATTAGCTGAATTGTATGTTTCTCGATTGTGAGATTACACGGGTACCTATTTCTATCGTGTCGATAGAGATCCGAGATTCACCTCACGATTTTGGAAGAAATTGCAAGAAGCTTTGGGTACCAAGCTGCATTTTAGCACCGCTTTTCATCCACAAACCGATGGTCAATCCGAGCGGATAATTCAGATACTTAAGGATATGTTGAGATGTTGCATCCTCGAGTTTAGTGGTTCATGGGAACGGTATTTACCTTTGATTGAATTCGCTTACAACAATAGTTTTCAGTCAAGTATTAAGATGGCACCTTATGAGGCTTTGTATGGTCGAAAATGCCGTACGCCATTGTTTTGGACCGAGCTCGGTGAAAGTAAAATTTTCGGAGTGGATTTGATTAAAGATGTTGAACAGAAAGTCAGAATAATCCGTGAAAGTCTGAAGGCAGCCACAGATCGTCAGAAATCGTATGCGGATTTGAAACGAAAAGACATTGAATATCGTGGGAGATAAAGTGTTTCTTAAAGTTTCGCCTTGGAAAAAGATACTCGATTTGGCAGAACGGCAAGTTGAGCCCAAGATTCATTGGGCCGTCTGAAATCTCCGAATGAGTTGGTCCGATTATGTATAGATTGATTTTGCCCCGAACTTGAAAAGATTCACGACGTCTTTCATGTTTCGATGCTTGACGTTATAGATCCGATCCGTCACACGTAATTAATCCATCGAAGTTGAAATTCAATCGACTTGAGTTATGAAGAGGAACCGATTCGTATCCTAGCTCGTGAAGTGAAAGAGTTGCGAAACAAAAGGGTTCCGTTGGTAAAAGTGTTATGGCTCAAACACGGAATCGAAGAAGCTACTTGGGAAACCGAGAACTCTATGAAAGAACGATACCCAAACACATTTCGGTAAGATTTTCGGGACGAAAATTTCTTAAGTAGGGAGAGTTGTGATGACCCTAAAGTGACCCTAGTTGGAAAGCGGTTTCGGGACCGCTAAACCGAGTCACCAAATTATTTGAATGTGATATTTATTATTTAAAATATGTGAATATGAATGTGCGAAAATTTTTAAGCTTCGATTTAGTTAATTGCATGTGAATGGAGTACATAGGACTTATGTGAGAAAAATTAGAAATGTGCTAGGCAAATGTAAAGTGGCTTAATAATGCATGTTATAGAAATGGTGGGTTTGCATGTCAAATTGCCCAATATTTGAGCTAATGGCCGGCCATGCTATGAGTGGAAACATGTCACAAACATGTTATGTAGTGATGTATGTTAGGAACAATTAAATAATGAGTATGGGTAATAAAGAAATGGAAAAAGGAAAAGAATGGAGAGATTGTTTCTCCCCCTCCCCATTGCCGTGAGTGTAAGAAAGAAAACAAAAAAAAAGTGTCCATCTTTCTTCATAGCTCTTGGCCGAATGTTCTAAGGAAGAGAGAAAAAAAAAACAAGTGGTGTTCTTTGGTTTTTCTTGGCCGAATTGAAAGGAAGAAGAAGGGAGTGAAGCAATCGGTCATCTTAGGTCATTATTAAGGTAAGGAAGATTGTACTAGCTCTTGAAATTTTAGTTGATATCAAGTGATTTTTGTAAACCCATGTTGAAATTGTGATTTTGGAATAAGTAAGGTTTTCGGCTATAGAGATTAATAAGGGTGATGGTAGTGTTTCATGCTAAATCTAGATGAACAATGGTAGTTTGCTTACATCTTGATGATTATGAGTTCCTTTCTTGGTTCTACCTTAGATCCATGAAGTATATTTTTTTTATTTGGTGTTGTTGGAAGTATCGGCCATGGTATATCCATAAGTATGACTTATGCTTATTGCATGGTAGGTAAGATTTATGTTTTGGATATATGTTTATATTTGGTTATAATCAACTTTGTGATTCGGTTCTTGCACATATATATATATGATTGCACACGATGTATTGGTATGACCTATATATTATCTCAACGTATATATTTACACATGATGGTGTTTCGGTTATGGAGTAAATGATGGATGCGTATTGAGTTATAATATGTAATGCGTTGGTTAGTAAAATGTATGCCATTTATGTGTGGTATTAAGTATATAATCGGCCTCAACATAGACATGCATATTCGGCCATAGGAAGAAGATTGGGGTTGCATGTATTCGGTTAGAGGCAAGCATATTGATGCTTTTATCTTGGCTTAGAAAAATTCGGCCAAGGGGGAATATTAGCTAAAATGTTGAGTTTGATTCGGGATTCCATATATATATATGTGACTCTAATGCCTAAAGTATATATGGGCTAAGTACCTTGGGGTTTCCTTTTTGATGTTCAAATGAATTGTATTAAATTGCTTGATGTGATTAAAAATGCATATGACCATTGTGTAGTTGAGCTAGAAGGTGGCCATATGACCTATCAAACTCCTTGTCATATTCGGCCATAAGCTAGCATAACGAGACTTTAATAAGTTAACTTTGTTTGAATTAGCTCAAGAGCTTAGAGGACCACAGTTGGATAAGGGAAAGGAAAAAGTTATCGAATAGCTGCCGAAAACGTTCGACCACATCCGAGGTAAGTTTTCGAGTAATGGAACTTAGATTATGATTTGATTAGATCATGTTTTAAGCAAATCAAAATCATGCTCTTTGTGTGTGGCTATTGAGCCGAAATTGCAAGTGTGATAAGTGCCTTGTGTTTGAGTTTTGCTAATGAAAATGAAATACGATTGTGTCATGATTTTTTGATCAATGTGCATGGTTATTCAAATGATGTCCGGGCTAAGTCCCGAAGGGTTTGTGCTAAGTAACTATATCCGGACTAAGATCCGAAGGCATTTGTGCGAGTTACTAAATCCGGACTAAGATCCGAAGGCATTTGTGCGAGTTACTAATCCCGGGCTAAGCCCGAAGGCATTGGTGCGAGTTACTAAATCCGGGTTAAGTCCCGAAGGCATTTGTGCGAGTTACTATAACCGGGCTATGTCCCGAAGGCATTTGAACGAGTAGCTATATCCGGTTAAATTCCGAAGGTACGTGATTCGGGAATGAATGATCTTGCTGTAAAAATTTCAGTTAATACGCTTGTAAAATCCCAACAATGAGGTATGTTTCAGTATGTGCTTTGGAATAGTTGATTCCTTGAATAATATTCGCTCAGTTGATAAATGAGCTACCGCCTTTGGCTAAGTTGATCTTTGTGTATGAATATAAGGGTTGGTAATGTGAAGTAAGTATGATATTGAGAATTTGTGCATATGAAATTATCTGCTTAGCTACATGAATGCTATACTTTGGTTGTGTCTAAATTCATGACTCAAACTTACTAAGCATTAAATGCTTACTCCGTTTCTTGATTCTCTGTTTTATAGATTTTGGTTCGTCACCATCGGACTGGATTTTGAAGTCAAGTCGCCCACACTATCAAGGCTCCTTTTGGTATACTTTTGGCTGAACTTTAAAATAGCATCTATAGGACTACCCTTTTGTTGTAGGTCATGTACCTTTCGGTTTTGTGTAAATTTGGATAGCCATGCGAAAATGGCTTAAGTATACTTTGATCATAGCATTATAATCGTTTTGTATGTTGTCCGTCGAGAGGTATGGAAATGTTGGTAACGGTTAGTCATGGGAATGGTTATTCATGATCACTTTTGGTATATGTATGACAAACTCTAGTTGATCCATGGAGGATCATGAAATAGGTAAAGTTTACCTTAAAAATAGATGCTGGCAGCAGCAGTGATGTGAATGTGAAAAATCTCTAAAAATAGTAGGAATGAAATTAAATAGTGAATAAATTATGTAAACGAACCTTGATGAATCTGTTTTCATAGGAAAGTAATGAAAAGATCATATGAACAGTATGTTAAGAGATATTTAAGTTTTCGTGAGACAGGGCCAGAACGGTTTCTGGAGTCCCTGTTCCAACTTTAGAAATTCATTATAAATTTACCAGAGATAATTAGAAGTCATGCCATATATGTACAGATTCCTTTTCGAGTCTAGTTTCTGTAGAAACAAACGGCATCAGTATTGAAGCTCTGTACAGGGAGATATCCAAGTCGTAATGCGCAAAGGTCAGTGTAGTTGATCCCTGTAACATGGGAGAATTTAACTAATAAACTGTACTAATTGGCCCAACCAAAAATTCTAGAAAAAAATTTGTAGATGCATATATGAGTCTAGTTTCAGGGAAAAATCATGAAACTGATTTTTGAGTTGTGGAACTCAAGATATGATTTTTAAGGTGACAGTGACACAGTTAGCCAGCTGTCTGGAAATTTTTAAAATGAACTGTGAAAGCAAGTGATTTAAGTCTGCAAACCCCTCGTGTCCGACTCCGGCAACGGTCTCGGGTACGGGGTGTTACACTTACCGACCTTACAGTAGGCCCATAGTCGATCAGAACAACCTGTGTGACCCTAGTGAAAATTTCAGAAATATGGGCCAACATGCCCGTGTGTGCCCACACGCTCAAATTGGCCTTACCCATGTGGCTTACACGACCTGGCCCAAAACCCACAAGCCCGTGTGGCCCACACAGCCACACTCACTTCACCACACGGTCATGTCTTACGCACGACAATGCTTTCATTGACCACACAGTCGTGTCTCACACACGGCCTCCCACACATCCGGCCACATGCCTATGTGGTGTCGACAGTAGACAATTTTGGCTTTCGTTGAAACCTTGTTTTTTGTGATTTGGGAACACACCTATTATGCTTTTGATGCGAAACCAACCTCGAGACCACCGGCACCTAACACTGACAAACCAAAGTAAAAAATCAATCATAATTCACGATTAAACTGAAACCACCAAAATCGAAAATAGTCTAATTCAAACATTCATCACTTACTGTAACACCCCTAACCCGTATCCGTCATTGGAATAGGGTTACGAGGCATTACTGGATAATACACATCATTCATATACATTTATGCAATCATAATCAAAATTCATTCAACTCAATCACATTGTCTCTTATAAGGTCTTAAGAGACCTTAAAACATGCCTAGAAGTGGTTTGAGACTAAACCAAAAAAAATTGCAAACATTGGGAAACTTAGAAAATTTTCTTTGATTTCAGGGTCACATGCCCATGTAAATAGGCTGTGTGCCTCACACGATCACTAGACATGCCCATGTCATAGGCCATGTAAAATCTAAGGGGGATACTGACTTGGGTCACACGCCCAACCACACGCCCATGTGCCAGCCCGTGTACCACACACGGTCAATAGACACGCCCGTGTGTCTAAGTCGTGTCAAAACTATAGGGATTACTGCCTTAATTCGAAAGGGTACCCCAGGGGACACAAGTTCGTGCAACACAGCCGTGTGTCACACACGGTTGAGACACACACTCGTGTCTCTGCCCATGTGGACAAATATAGGCCATTTGCAAAGCCAATTTGCCACCCTTTACTCATGCACACATAGTAACCAATTTGGGACCATTTCCATACACTTATAGGTAGCCAAAACATACCAATTCACACACATATCATGTAACACCCCCACGCCCGAAACCGTCGCCGGAGTCGAGCTTGAGGAGTTACCGAACATAATTTATCAAATTAAGAACTTCAGATCTTTTGTTTCTACATTCACAGCTTTCTAGCTACTCGCGTCACAGTTACAAGAAAAATCATATCTCAAGTTACGAAACTCAAAATCAAGATCCGTAAATTTTAAATAAATCTAGACTCATATATCTATTTACTAATTTTTTTCTAGAATTTTTGGTTGGGCCAATTAGTACAGTTTATTAGTTAAAGTCTCCCCTATTTCAGGGTTCGACTGCACTGACATCTGTGTATTACGAATCAGATATCTCTCTATACAGAATTTCAATGACTACAAGGTTTGTTTCAATTAAAACTAGGCTCATTAAGGAATCTGTAAATATAAAGAATGACTTCTAATTATTTTTTTACAATTTATTATGAATTTTTAAAGTCAGAACAGAAGATCCAGAAATCACTCTAGCCCTGTTTCACAAGGTTTCAAATATCTCATAAAGTATAATTTATATGCCTGTTTTTTTTATCCATATGAAAATAGGCTCATTAAGCTTCAATTTCATAACTTGCTCATCATTTAATTCCATTTATACTATTTTTAGTGATTTTTCAAATTCATGTCATTGCTGCAGCAATATTCTGTTTTAAGGCAAATTTCATCTTTTCATGAGTTGTTATGAACTAGATAACCTATTAAACTTCCATGATAGCAAACATGATCTAAATTTAACCATCACCATGACTTATCAATATCAAACATTTTCTCAACCAATCATGGCCATATCATAAAATTATTTACACAAAATAAATATATTGCTATACATGCCATACTTAAGTTTTACAAGCCATTTACCCAGATGAAAGTCCTTTGGATAGTGTGATCGAACCTTTGACCCGTCCGGTTCCCGAAATGGCTTGTTCAAAACTACAGATAAATAAAGAGGAGGAGTAAACATAAATGCTTAGTAAGTTCATATGTAAATAACAAGTAACATAACAATACAAATATACCAAACAACTTTAGCATGGTATCACCAAAACATATATCATATTTCTAAACATCATTCATCATCTTACGACCTTATCGTTGTTGTATCTATTATCAACCCGAGGGTTAAGAACATACCTGTCCAAAGTGTCCATTTCACAACACTTACCAAAACGTCGCTTGCATCTTAAGTGTTCTTTCATTTCACTAGAAATTTCACCCGTTGAACACATCGGAATACAACTCGGATACACGGATAATTTGCACATAAGTGCCTCATATGTAATCAAGAAATCATGTAACCCGCCCTTAAGTGAACTCGGACTCAACTCAACGAGCTCGGGCGTTCGCATCCATAAGTGAACTCGGACTCAACTCAACGAGTTCGGATGCCTAGTTACATTTCACGAACTCGGACTCAACTCAACGAGTTCGGACATTCGCATCCATAAGTGAACTCGGACTCAACTCAACGAGTTCGGATGCTCAACCATCCTAGTGACATGTCACTTGTATCCTAATATATTCCTAAGGTTCAAACGGGCTTTTTTCCTCGATCTCACATTGCCGTCTTCCATGGAATATCGGAACCAATACTCGGTAGCAATTCATATTTATCAAGTAGTAAACATAATTTGCATATTACTCAACATTAACCACAAAGCATAATATTTCACGATAAAAAAAATCAGCATATCATATAATTAACATCAATAACTTAAAAATAACAATTATGCTACATTATTTACACATGAACTTACCTCGTATGCGAAAATGGCTACTTTTACCATTTCGTCCACAACTTGGTATTTTTCCATTTTAGCTCGAATTTCAGTTTTCCTTGCTCTATCATTTAAAATATAGTCTAATTAGGACTCACATTATTCAAATTGACCCAAAATCATATTTTGGAAAAATTATAGTTTTGCCCCTAAACTTTTGCATATTTACACTTTTGCCTCAAAGCTCGTAAATTAAACTTCAGCCTATTTTCTTATGTTTTATGACATGCTGGTCATTTTTCCCTTCTATGGAAACATCAAATTCTCACTCTAACATGTACTTATGACTATTAGGTATTTTTACCGATTAAGCCCTTTTGCTCGTTTTCACTTAAAACCGAGTAGTACAAGTCGTCTAACATAATTTAGAACATCATATTCTATCATAAAACACCAAAATACACAAATTTCACCTATGGGTATTTTTCCAAATATGAACCCTAGGTTGAATTATTGCTAGCATAAGCTTAATCGAGCTATCGGGACTCCAAAAACATAAAAATCATTAAAAACAAGGCTAGAACGGACTTACAATCGAGCTTGGAAGCTTGAAAAACCCTAGCCATGGTTTCTCCTTGCTATATTCGGCCATGGGGTTGAAGATGAGCAAAATTGGCTTTTAATTTTGTATTTTAATTCATTTTACCCTAAATGACCAAAATGCCCTTACTACTAAACTTTCCAAAATTCCATCCATGTCCAATTTTGTCCATAGACTTAGAAATTGGTAAAATTGCTATTTAAGACTTCCTAATTAATATTTCAAAACAATTTCATACTAGAAACTTCTAGAATGCAAGTTTTACAAATTATTCGATTTAGTCCCTAATTTCAATTTAAGCACTTTATGCATAAAATTTCTTCACGAAATTTTCACACAATCATGCAATCATATTATAGACCTCAAAATAATCATAAAATAATTATTTCTATCTCGAATTTTGTGGTCACGAAACCGCTATTCCAACTAGGCCCAAAATCAGGATATTACATATCATACCATCTATCATCAACAATTTTAACTACTCAATTCCATATTCAAAACCTACCAAATCATTATGCCAAAATCATCACAACTTGCATAAGTTCCATATACATTAATTCATCATATTATCATCTATTTCATATCACAAAACACATCTTTAAACTATATCAACAACTACGGCTAACATACCCAAAACAAGCCAATATATATAAGGCATTATACACATCACTTAGGCTAACTTAAATGGTTAAGAACACAACCACATTTACATTATTAACAAGTCAAATCACATGGCTAATATCTTAACTCAAAACATACCAATATGACACTAGTCTATACATGCCATACACCATATATACAAAGCTTCAAAAGTACCAACGAATTGATCGATAGTGTGATTACGTTTCCCAACGATCCTCGAGTCTGAACTAGCTTCGATAATCTATAAAACAAGGAAAGAACACACAAAGTAAGCTTTATAGCTTAGTAATTTCGTACAAAATATACATGTAAAACAGTTCAATATATACAAATCATCAATCAATAAACACTTAGTAATTCTCATATCATCATTCAATTTTAATCCATGACCATTTATCTTGTATACACAGATCCATCAAGCTTCATACACATAGTTGTACTTTCTTGTATTTATTTATTTCATTCTCACCTCTTTGTTCAATACGTTAAATCATTCAAAAATCTTTCAATGCTCTAAGAACTCCCACACTTAGTGCATTAATAATTAGTCGAAGCTATAACGATATTGCACATTTAGTGCCATCACATTAAACCGAAACTAACTCGTTATCGCACACTAAGTGCCACATATAGTCAAAGCTATTCCAATTCGCACACTAAGTGCCAAACATAGTCGATTTGTAGTCGTACGCAATTGTAGTCGCATATATACAATTTATACAATATTAAAGCATTAAAACATAATTGTAACAATGTTTATCACGTCTAAACTTACCTTATACTCGGAATTGACGAATCGGATCTATTACTCGATAACTTTCGATTTTCCCCGATCTAAATCTGATTCCTTTCTTTCTCGATCTATATAAATTCAAAATTAACTCATTTAATCTCCTATTCATTCAATCTCATCCAAAAATATTCATTTGGGCATTTTTGCACTTTAGCCCCCAAACTTTCACATTTTGACAATTTAACCCTTATTTCACAAATACACAAAATCACACCAATTCATTGCAAATCCATCTATGCCGAATTACTATAGTGCCCCTAGTAGCCCATATTTTCATTTATTTCACATTTCAGCCCCATATTTTCAACATTTCTCAATTTAATCCCTAATAGGCATTTTTACTAAAAATCACTTAACAAAACTTATTTAACTATAAAAAAATATTCATTTTCCATTTTCAAGCATTCAAAAGCTCAAACATTCATCAATGGCATTTTACAAAATCACCAACAAACTCAAAAATTAGGGCACGGGCTAGCTAGTACTCAAAGCAACGATCACAAAAACGTAAAAATCATCAAAAACCGAGCAAAATGGACTTACTTATTTAATCATGCAATGGCTGAATGTTAGCAAGCTTCAATGGCTTCTTCTTTTGTTATTCGATTGAAGAAAGGTGAATGAAACCATATTTTTATGTTTTTGTTCATAGTTTACATTTTTACCCTTGGTTATTGAACCATTTAATCATCAAACATTAGGCCATTTATGTCCATTAACCTTATCAATGGTCTAATTACAACATAAGGACTTCACATATAATAAGCCATAGCAAATAGACACTTTACAATATAGAATGCAACTTTCACATTTTACGTGATTTAGTCATTTTTCTCAAATTGAGCTATTAAACGGTAAAATTAGCTCACGAAATTTTCACACATATATATTCACATGCTGTAAACATTAAAAATAATATTAAAATAATTTTATGACCTCAGATTTGTGGTCTAGAAACCACTATTTTGATTTAGCTAAAATCGAGCTATTACACTTACCCAACACTCTGAACGATTTTGATTACGGTTCCGTAAGAGGAGATCCCCTTTCTTCCCAATTCATTGCTGCCAAAACTCGAAATCAACAATGAAAAGAAAAGAATAGCATTGATCTGAATAGTTAAAACAATTTCCCCAACCCAGACGAAAACACCCTTTACACTTACCAAACCATGCAAGGATACTGAAGAACTGAAAACCAGAATTGAATGACAGAACTGCGATGGAATTTCAAAATCAAGGAAACAAAATGAATTTTTCTAGAACACAAAAAATAATGAACATCTAAAAATTTTGAGAGTTTTTAGAGAGAGAAAAGATATATATCAAAAAGAAAAAATAATATGATTATTCCCAAATCCCTCGAATTTCTTCCCACTAACCCACTTACAAACCACTAACTCAGAATCCCAACTCCCCTAAAACTCTAACACATAACCGAGCAAAAATTAACACCCTCACTCGTGCAGGGATTCGAACACAGGACCTCCAACACAACAATCCCTTACCACTCGCACCAACAGGCTCATTCTAATATAAAAAAAGCAAAAAAACCTTCTATAAGCCCACTCAACAAGGATAAGGCTAGGATTAGAAAAATAACAACATTTGGAAAAAGTGAGACTTGAACCCAAGACCTCATACACACACTCAAAACACTGAACCACTGAAGCAGATACATATTTGTGTCAGATATTTACAGAAATAGAAATAAATTATTTAGGGCGTTACAACTCTACCCCCTAAAAGAAATTTCGACCTTGAAATTTACCTGATCAGAACAGATGAGGATACTGTTGACGCATCGAGTCTTCAGGTTCCCACGTGGCTTCTTTAGTGTCGTGATTCCGCCATAAAACCTTTACTAACGGAATGGACTTCCTCTTCAGAACCTTAATATCACAATCCAGAATCTGAATCGGCTCCTCCTCAAAAGTCAGATCTGGTCTACTCTCAATATCCTCAATAAAAACAATGCGAGATGGATCGGACCGGTACCTCCTCAACATCGAGATGTGAAACACATTGTGGATATAATCTAACTCTGAAGGTAGCTCTAACTGATAAGTGATCGATCCTACATGTTTCAGAATCTGATACGACCCAATAAACCTAGGGCCCAACTTGCCCTTACGACCGAACCTCAGAACTTTCTCCTCTTCAGATTTGCATAAGACTTCTTTCTATTAGAAGCCGCTTTCAGACAATCCCAAATTAGTCTAACCTTATCTTCGGTCTCAGGGCCCAAAACTTGATGCTCACCTAACTCAGTTCAACATAGCGGAGTATGACACTTACGACTATAGAAAGCCTCGTAAGGTGCCATCTGGAAGCTAAACTGAAAACTATTATTGTAGACAATCTCAACTAGTAGTAGACAATCCTCCCAACTACCTCAGAAATCTATTACGCAACTTCGAAACATATCCTCCAGTATCTGAATCACCCTCTCAGATTGACCATCAGTCTGAGGATGGAACGCAGTACTGAAGTCTAGTCTCAAACCTAAAGCCTCATGCAATTTCTTCTAGAACCGAGAAGTGAAGAGAGGATCTCTGTCAGAAATTATCGAAACAGGAACCCCATGCAGTCTGGCAATCTAGGAGATATAGAGCTTCGCTAACTTCTGCAGAAAATGGTTCATCCAAACCGGAACAAAATGAGCAGACCTGGTCAATCGATCCACGATGACCCAAACAGAATCCTTCCTAGTGGGTGTCAAAGGCAACCCGCTAACGAAGTCCATCGTTACTCCTTTCTATTTCCATAAGGGAATCTTAACGAGTTGTAACAAACCAGAAGGCAACTAGTGCTCAGCCTTAACTTGTTGGCACGTCAGACATCGATCAATAAAATTTGTAATCTCACATTTCAAACTCGGCCACCAATACAGTTCACGGAGATCCCTATACATCTTATTACCACTGGGACGTATAGTGTAAGGGCTACTATGCGCCTCTCTCAAAATCAATTACCTAAAATTAGAATCATTTGACACACAGATCTGACCTTGAAAACACAAAACTCCATCTTTATTCAACCCAAAATTTGAAGTACTGCCACTCTCAATTAGATGAAACTGCAAACCCAGAGACTCATCCCCCAACTGCTTATGCCGAATCTGATCAATCCAAGTCAGCTTAACCTACAACTCGGCTAATAGATTCCCATCATGAAATAGACTAAGACAAGTGAACATCGCCCTCAAATCAGTCATCGCTCTATAACTGAGAGCATCGGGCACCATATTGGCCTTACTAGGATAATACTCTATCGTGCAGTCATAATCTTTGAGTAGCTCAATCCACCGACGTTGTCTAAGGTTCAACTTCTTCTAAGTAAGGAGGTATATAAGGCTCTTGTGATCAGTGTAGATGATCCATTTTTCACCGTACAGATAGTGCCTCCAAATCTTTAATGCGAAAACCACAACAGCTAACTTGAGATCATGTGTCGGATAATTCCCCTTGTATGTCTTAAGCTGACGGGACACATAAGCCACAACCTTACCATCCTGCATCATAACACAACTCAAACCAACGTGCGATGCATCACTATAGACCACAAACTCTTTACTGAATTCAGGCTGTATCAGAATAGGAGCCTGAGTCAGAACAGACTTGAGCTTCTCGAAGCTCGATTACTGCACATCAGTCCAGACAAAAGGAACCCCCTTTCGCATAAACATAGTCAAAGGAGCTGTAATCAGAGAGAACCCCTCGACAAACCACAGATAATACCCTGCAATTTCTAAAAAAATTTGAATTTCAGATACATTCTTAGGCTATTGCCACTCAAGCACTGCCTTAATCTTTCTAGGATCAACTCAGATCCCCTCAGCAGAAACTACGTGCCCCAGAAAAGTTACCTCATGCAACCAGAACTCACATTTGCTCAAATTAGCGTAGAGCTACTTATCTCAAAGTATCTGAAGCACTACTTTAAGATGCTCATCATGCTCATCATCGGTCTTGAGTAAACCAAAATATCGTCGATGAAGACTACGATGAACTAATCTAGATATAGCTAAAAGACTCAGTTCATCAGATCCATGAATGCAACCAGAGCATTCGTCAGATCGAAAGGCATAACTAGGAACTCGTAATGTCCAAAACGAGTCCTAAATGCAGTCTTATGAACATCCACCTCCTACTCTCAACTAATGATACCCAAAGTGAAGATCAATCTTCGAAAAAATTGAAGCCCCTTGGAACTGATCAAACAAATTATCGATCCTCGAAAGTGGATACTTATTCTTCACAGTCAATTTATTCAACTGCCAGTAATCAATACACATTCTCATGGTCCCATCCTTCTTCCTTACAAACAGAACTGGTACCCCCCAAGGAGACACACTAGGGTGAATGAAACCACGATCCGAAACCTCCTACAGTTGAACCTTAAGCTCTGCAAGCTCCTTCGGTGCTATATGGTATGGAGCAATAGACACTGGAGCTGTACCCAGTAGAAGCTCAATGCCGAACTCAACTTCTCGATTCGGAGGTAAACCCGATAACTCCTTAGGAAAGACATCAAGAAAATCTCTCACTTTTTTGATATCCTCACTAAATGAGTCCCCAAAAATTGAAACACCAACAAAGCCATATATTCTTTACACCCTTTCTAAACCAGTTTCTTAGCCATAAGAGTGGAGATCACATTGCACAAGTAATATCAACGTTTACTGATCACAACCACTTTTTTATCACCCTTAGTCCTTAAATTGACCCTCTTAGTTGTGTAATCCAAACTGACTCGGTGCTCAACCAACCAATCCATACCCTGAATCAAGTCGAACTCCCCAAATGGTAGCTCCATCAGATTTTCCAGAAATACAACCCTTTGCACTTCTAGTGAAACATTCCTATAAAGTTTACTAATCTAAACAGACTGTCCCAGTGGATTCAGTACAGTAATCTCACTAGAAGTGTTGTCAACAGAAATCCCTAGGTTTTTAGAAACAGAACTAGCTACATAGGAGTGTGTAGAACCTATGTCTATCAGGGCAGAATAAGGTACATAAAAAATAAAGAACATACCCGTAATAACATTAAGAGCGTCTCTATCCTCTCGGCGTCGAGTAGCATAAACCAGTGTAGGCTACCTCGCCTCTGTTTGACTAGTACCTCTGCCCGATGCTCTCTGTCCACGACCCATACTATTACCACCCTTAGCCAGTCCACGGCCCCTAGGTAGCTATTGAACTGCCCTCTGAGCTTGTACAGAACCCGGTCTTGAAGCTTGCATCTGATCAGTCCACTGTGGACACTCTCTAATACGGTGCTTCAAAGATCCACACCTTAAGTAAGCCCCCAACCTCCTCCAACACTCGTCCGAATGGCGCCTACTACAGTCACTACAGGCTGAATCCTCGTAGAAGCAATAGGAACCCCCACTCTAACAGGCCCATCAAGTCTGGCCCATTTTTTAGGCCTCTGAACTAAATTAGGGGGCTCTAAATCCCTCTTATTCTTGCCTCTCTCGCAGTCCCTATTCTAGTGCTCCACGCGCTCAACCTCTTTGGCGATCTTTGCCTTATCAACCAGAACCGTGAACTCTCGCTCCCTCTATGAAGTAATCAAAACCTCAAACTATCCATCAGGCTGTCCTTAAAGCAAACACATTTCTCGTACTCAGATGCTACCATGCCTTGAGCGTAGTGACTGAACCTCAGAAACCCAGCCTCATACTCGGCCAGAGATCTATCACCTTACGTGAAATTCATGAACTCACGACTAAGTGCATCCATATAGCTTGCCCCTACATACTTCCCCTAAAAGGTCGTCTTAAAGAAATCCCAGTTTAGACGATCCAGCTAAGTACCCTCCTCAACCGGTAACCACCACTGATATGCCTCGTTGCGAAATAAGGAGACTGCACCTTTAGGTTTCTGCTCGGAAGTAAAATCTATATCGTTTATGATCCTCTCTGCGGCCTCTAACCAATACTCAACCACAGTAGAGGCGTCTACAACGACACCCCTAAACAGCTCAGCACCATTGGACCGGAGTCGTTCAGTTATCGACCCACGACCCCCAGATCTAGAATAGGGTCCAGCGTCCCTCCCCAATACCCTCAACATGGCTTGGGACAGTACGTTGCCTCCAACCAAACGGATTTGAGACCTAGTCTCAATAGCAAGCGAAACCAGTGTCTCACTCGTATTTAAAATTGGCATACTGCCTAGAGATGAGGACTCAGCTCAAGCCTCCTACGGCCTCTACCACGACCACGAGTACCACATCCGCGAGTTTCACGAGCTCTCATTGTGTATTTCAACTTTAATCTACATTATGAAATTTTGTGCATCAGTTCCAGTATTTATTAGTAGATACTTTATGCGTAAATTATCAGAAGTTTAGAAATGTTTTCAAAGGTTTGAGTCTCTAACTATTTCAGTACAGTTTCAAAAAGTACTATCTATAGTATTTTTTCAGAATATTCTATCTAAAGTTCAGAAATACTTACAGGATCGGCACTGAAGACTTAGTGTACCACATACTTTCTCAAAATTACTCAAAGCATTTGAAAATCAGTTCTTTTTAAAAAAAATTAGAACCTAAAATTTCACAACCCGAGCTTTGTAACTTGGTTCTCATACCATTAAATGTAACACTCCAAACCCGGCCTAGACGTTATGGTCGAATCCGGAGATGTCACAAGGTAAGATTTTGAAAATAGAGTCGTTTCTTCAAATCATTCAAGTTTTATAGTTTATATTCATTTATAACTATTTTCGAAAGTGTTATTAAAACATAATTTACAGTAGAATTCTTAAAACTGTAATATTTTAAAAATCCAGTTTGTGTTTTCAGAAAACCCTTTGTTTTCGTAAACCGTGTTTCCATCGTGCATCGCAAAGAAAATGTTAAAAATCGCATCCAAAACTAAAATAAAAACCAACAGTCCGGAGAGTCCTAAAAATTAGTAACTCTCATATTAAACCAGGATTATAAATAAAAAATGTAATTTACTAAGCTAGACAATTCTCGATCAAGTGGACACCACTGAGCCACCGTTGTACCGACTTGTCTAAGTCTGTGGATTACTTGAACAGAACAGACAAACAGATATGAGTTTTCGTAAACTCAAGGTGTAACCCAATAGAAATAGACATGCAATACATACAGTAAACTCATACACAATCAGATATAGATTCAGATTTAGACCTAAGCCCTTTATAGATTCAGATAATAGAATAGATATGCAGATTAGAAATTCAAAATCCTACCCCCATCCTCTATACACCAACTACGGCCATCCCAGCACACCATGTGGGGTTAAAAATACCCACCCATCCCTACACACCATATCGTTAAAAACACCCACCCATCCCTACACACCATATCGTGCCATTACGGCACATGTCAGATAAAGTGCAGCCAAGCTACTAGAATATAGACGATGATCGCCATACAGAACACTTCCTCCACATATACCAATCCTACCCTAACATAATTACAGATTACAGATACAGAAATATCATGCTTAACATGCTCATATACGGATATCAAATATATAAATCTAACATAATAAATTGACATGCATAATAGTGTCATACTCAGAGTAGAATATCAACTATCAGATCACATAGTTTTAGGGTTTGGTTAGCCCTTATCGACCCTAGGTAGGCCCATAGTCGATCAGAATGACTCGTGCGACCTTAGTGAAAATTTCAAAAATATGGGCCCATATGCCCGTATGGGCCCACACGTCTGTGTGACCCACACGTCTGTGTGACCCACACGCTTAATCGGCCTTACCGTGTGGCTCACATGGCCTGGCCCAAAACCCACATGCTCGTGTGGCCCACTCGCCTAATTTGGCGTAGCCCGTGTGGCCTATACGGCCACACTCACATCACTACATGGCCGTGTCTTGTGCACGACAATGCCTTCATTGACCACACGGTCGTGTCTCGCACACGGCCTCCCACACGGCCGGCCATATACCAGTGTGGCGTCGACAGTAGGAAATTTCAGCTTTTATCGAAACATCATTTTTCGTGATTTGGGAACACACCTGTTACGCTTTTGATGCAAAACCAGGCCCGAGACCACCAGCACCTAAAACCAACAAACCAAAGTCCAAAATCAATCGTAATTCATGATTAAACTGAAACCACTAAAACCTACAATAGTCCAATTCAAACATTCATCACTTACCCCAACACTCCTAATGATTTTGATTACTATTTCGCTAGAGGAGAGCCCCTTTCTTCCTGATTCACTGCTGCCAAAACTCAAAATCAACAATGAAAAGAAAAGAATAGCATTGATCTGAACAGTTAAAACGATTTCCCCAACCCACATGAAAACACCCTTTGCACTTACCAAACCGTGCAAGGACACCAAAGAACTGAAAACCGGAATTGAATGGCAGAATTGTGATGGAATTTGAAAAGCAAAGAAATAAAAAGAATTTTACCAGAACACAAAAAAAAATGAATGTCCAAAAATTTTGGGAGTTTTTAGGGAGAGAAAAAATATATCAAAAAGAAAAAATATTATGATTATACCCAAATCCCTTGAATTTCTCCCTAATAACCCACTAATAAACCACTTACTAAGAATCCCAACTCCGCTAAAACTCTAACATATAACTGAGCAAAAATTAACACCATCGCTCGCGCAAGGATTCGAACACAGGACCTCCAACACAACAACTCCTTAACACTCACACCAGTAGGGTCATTCTGATATAAAATAGCAGAAAACCTTCTATAAGCCCACTCAACAAAGATAAGGCTAGGATTAGAAAAATAACAACATTTGGCAAAGGTGAGACTTGAACCCAAGACCTCATACACACACCCAGAACACTTAACCACTGAAGCAGATACATATTTGTGTCAGATATTTACAGAAATAGAAATAAATTATTCAGGGCGTTATAGATTGTGATAAAATGATTATATTTCAGTTAATGATTCTGTTAAATTACAAATGTGATCATAAGATATCGATATATCAAACCAGGAGATTGGATCAGTTTGAGGATTATACTATCCGGCCATTTTTGGTAGATTTTGAAATGTTATATTATGGTTTTGCGGTATGTACTAGGTGAAATTGATATACACATATATTTATATGGTAAAATGTTATATATATATATATATATGTCTTGTGAGTGTGTGTAGTTGAAGTATTTTTAAAAGTTAATTAGCGATATTGTTCATGGTTTATTATAGAAATCTTGAATGTGAGTGTGTATGGTATATGATAGAATGAAATGAAACGTTGATAAGTTGTAACTTGTGTTCGAAGAATTATTAGGTGATATTTTGGTTGGTTTTCATCTTGTTATGGTTGGAATCTATATTGGATATTTTGATAGTTGAAATGTGTATTCATTTTGGATGACAAATGTATTGATGAGTATACCTTGGTTTGTGACTTAGCTATTTGATAATGAAAGTTACGACACTTTGGTATTTTATAGGGCATTGTTTAGCTAATCATGAATTAGATAGGAAATGAAGTTAAAGGTTAGCTTTGGATGTTGTTTGTGAAGATGCCTTATGGCATGTTGGTTAGAACTAGGCAAATGGCATGTGTTGATATGTTTTTGGTGTGTTTTGAATAGGTTGATTGAATGATTCATGGCATGCTTGAGGCTCAAGAAAGCAAAGATAGGCATGACTTGTTTTTTAAGGTACTATATGGCACATACAACCTACCACACAGTTTGACACACGACCATGTACCTCACTTGAGCAAGTGGCACAATTGTGTGTTCTGTTCTATTTTTGTGACTTTAGGTATTGATCGACTATTTAACGTCATAGCAATAATGTTCAAGAGTACACTATCAATACAAGGATAGTAGACAGATGTGAGTATGTCAGATATCAATCCCACAAGGATGGTAGTCTTTTGTCTATTTATATCGGTGCAATAACTAGATTAAAACAAGATAAATTGTAAGGATAGTTGTTGATGCAATAACTGGAAAACAATAAAATAAAATATGATAATGATAAATTGGGATCCCCAACATGTATCTTTAGCAAAATACTAACTGCTCTTAAGGTATAAAAAGTTAGGTGATTGTCGAGGCAATAAAAGTCAATGTATATCTTACCAAGCGTCACTCCTCTATTTAATTTGAGACTTAAACATGCATATGGCACTATTAAGAACAAGTGGGCTAAATTTCTCTAGTCCTCACTCAACTTTCACTGTAATGCTTGTTGGCTCAAACTGTCATTGTACTTTCCAGTGTCAGTAACTGCAATATGAAACCCCAAGATTAAATAATAAAAGCAAGACTGAATAAGATAACATTTAACCAAGAATTCATGTGTACTTCCATACAAATAGAAAATAGAGAATAATCACTAGCAATTAGAAAGAAATAAGAAAGAATCGAGTGGAGAAGACTATCCCTAAATAACTTGACTAAATCTCTCTATTCCCTCTTGTCTCGTACTTAGGTCTCCTAGTCTGGAGCTAGTTTTCATCTGGCTTTCATGTTAGCTCACTTGTGAGAGGCTTAAGCTGCTATGACCACAAGCTTCAAGGTAGGATGATAAAGACAATGATCCAAAAAAAAAACTTTCTTTTTCTTCTCACGTGCACCTTTTATGTCCTCTTCCAACAGTAAAAGTGTCCTTTCCCCAAAATGATTCTATCCTTGTACGTACAGGTTGGTTATACCAGACCAGATAGCTCACACAATTTTAGTTCTTATCTGGAATTCAATTTGGAATTAACTCATGCAGCGACATTAATGCAATAAGATAGCAAAATTAGGGATAAAATAGGCTAGGATTCACTGAGTTATAAAATGTAATTTACTAAACTGAAGATGCTAAAATGTATGCTATGGATAACTAAATGGGAACAATTTAATCAATAAGTAAGGGGGAAAGCCTATGTTCTTTCTAGTGCCATTACACCCTTAAACTTGAGTTTTTACTTGTCTTCAAGTAAAATAGAAATTAGCAATGCTACAAATTTTTTACTAAACCAAATGATCATTATAGCAAATTGAACCCTCTAAATTCCCAATGGATGAATCACATTTAGATGAAAGAATATTGCATCGAAATTTCATAAGCATGAATGAATAAGGTTGCAACTTCATCAATGCTAGCATCATGCTTCAAACCCTAAGGTCTATCTACTATTACAGCATCTATTGTACAATACTAAGTGTTTATATATACATTATTTTTGGAATAAGGAATATCGTTGCATTACTGTACCCTTGTTCCTGAGAAGTAAAGATAGGGTGTAAGAAACCCCCAGAAAGTACGTAATTGCATCAACACACTCATGCAGCGATAGCCTTTGGCCGGGTTGATTTTTCGAACGATTGTATTGGAGTGTTCCCTCTTTAACATTCCATACTACACCTACTTTGGAGTGTCTCTAAATTATAACTATATTTACATATACAAGAAATTGTAAAAAAACAGATGCATTCAACATTTAAGGAATAATAGCAGTCATCCATTACTAATGCAACCTAATTCTTTCATCAAAGAATTTAAGCTGCAACCTTCTGTCAAATTTACCCAACTCATTCATTGATAATTTACAATATTCAAGAATTAAGCATCGAATGTAATAAAAATTTTCAAACAATTTTCATTAACTATAATTAAACCTTGCATGCTTCATTTTCGAAAAAATATTTTGAAATGTGGGTGCATTTCCAAGCCCCATGTGCATTCTCCCAAACTTAAAGTTTGCATTCCCCCTAATGTACTAACATAAAAATGTAATGACAATAAAAAAATGCAATGACAATGTACACTTACAAAAAAAAAAAAAAACCTACAGCTACATGCAATGCATGAATACTATAACTAAAGCTTAGAATAAACTAACTCAGTTATCCGCAGCTGTCAATGTGGCTGCATGATGTTTCTTACTCCTCCTTCTTTTCTTTTTCTTTTTTTATCTTTGGAGCAATTCCTTTTCTTTTCTTTGGGCTTTGCATGATTTTCGGTTGCTCCTTAGTTCCCGACTCTGCCCTGGCATCACCGGCTGCTGTTTGTGTAGGAGAGGCCACTTAGAGTGGTCCAGTGTAGACCACTATTGCCAATGAATTGCATTTCTCCTCACTGGTTACCTCAACAAATTTCGCCGGTCTCACTCCAGTTCACTCCAAATTATCAATATTTGCACCCACAGACTCAAGTGCAATGACAATCTTCTTCTTCTTCTTTTTCTATAACACCCCTCACCCGTATTCGACACCGAAATAGGGTTACGAGGCATTACTGAATTTAAATCGCAAACAATCACACAATTTTGAGTCATAAATTTCAACCAAATTTAAAACCATCTACATTTAGTCATAAAGTCCCTAATACGAGCCCACGAGGCCCTAAACATGCGTTGGAAGTGGCCCGGGATTTAACTGAGAACTTAGGAGATTCTTACAAAACTTAGAAAAATTTTACCATGTACAGGAGTCACAGGCCCGTGTAGCTTGGGACACGGCAGGCCGTGTGGTCACACGCCTATGTCCCTAACCCATGTAAGTCTCTGTTTTGCAAGGCATGAACAAATTGAAGTCACACGATCAAGTCACAAACCCATGTGCTAGGTCGTGTGGTTAATTAATTTTCATAAAATAGGTGCAGACTTCACACGGCTAGGACACATGCCCATGTCCGGGGCCGTGTCCCTCACACGGCTGAGACACACGCCCATGTCTCTGCCTGTATGCTCAATTCTGATCATTTTGTTTCTCAAAATTAAGGTGCAGGGGACACACGGCTGAAACACATGCCCATGGGTTAGACCGTGTGTCACACACGGCCTAGACACACGCCCTTGTGAACAAAATAAAGGCTATTTACCAAGCCATTTGTCACCCTTATTTGCACTCACACATCCATAATTTTAATGACATAAATCATGACATACTTAAGCAACCAAGACATCCACAATCAAGGCTACAACATGTCATTTCAGTACCTTCATCCAACATGACCATAACTTTTCATGCTTTGTCAAACTCAATCACACCAAATCACTTTCACAAGTATTAACACAAATACTTTCATTAGGCATAATTTTACTTAGATTTCCTAGCATACCAATGAGTCAATATTAACTATTCAACAACAAAAACCATTAAGCCACATTCAACCATTCACCAAGCATTTATAAACTACATCACAAAAGAGATATTTGCACATGTATGAATATACATAGGCTTACAACCAATTTGACCAAAATAAGCCCAATTACATGGCTAAATACCTAATCAACCTTAAACAAACATAAGCCAACACATTTGGCCAAATCATATTGACACATATATCAAAATGACCAAGTCCCTATACATGCCATATACTCAAAATGTTTAAAAATAATCGATACCCAAAATGATAGTTTGATAGTGTGATACAATCTCCGATGATCTCCAATTCGAGCTAGCTTGGCAGCACTATAAAACATGGAAAAATAAAACAGAGTAAGTTATATAGCTTAGTAAGTTTGTATGAAAGAAATAAGCAAATCTTACCATACATTTATCATTCAAGTAATATAATATAAGATGATGTAATTTACCATAAATTCATGACCATAATTAATTCCATCGCAAACTTACCTTGAAATCATCAATTCATGAATTTAATAATCATAAGCTTTATGTACATACCTGTACCTTCTCTTAATAATTTTATACTTATTCTCATCGTTGATGTAACGTCCCGAAATAGGGCCTAAACAGAACAGTGGTTGTGAAATCACAAATCTATGGTAGAAAAATATATTTTATTATCATTTTAAGGTCTATTGCATGATTGCATAATTGTGTGAAAATTTCGTTTAGAAATTTTATCGATAGAGGGTCCAATTTAATATTTAGGACTAAATTGCAAAAGTTGTAAAATGTGTGTTCTAGTTCACAAAGGTACTAAGTACTTGTGAGTAATGGGTTTTTAAAGTGGAGGTCCTTGGATAGTAATTAGACCATTATACTAGTTTGGACAAAAATACCTAAAGGAAGATAAAACACCATAGTTTTTAATTAAGGGCATTTTGGCCATTTAGTTATTAAAATGAATTAAAAGCAAAATTAAAAGCCAATTTTTGTCCATCTTCAACCCCTTGGCCTAATTTCACATGAGGAAGACATATCTAGGGTTTTTCAATCTTCCAAGCTCGATTGTAAGTCCGTTTTAGCCCCTTTTTTTAATGTTCTTTACTTTTTTGGAGTCCCAATAACTTGATTAAGCTTATTCTAGCAATAATTTAACCTAGGGTTTATATTTGGAAAAATCCCATAAGTGAAATGTGTTTATTTTGATGTTTTATTGTAGAATGAAGCTTGAAATTGTGTTAAACAACTTTTTGTAAGCGATTTTACGTGAAAACGAGTAAAACGACATAATCGGTAAAAATACCTAATGTTCATAAGTACATGTTAGAGTTAGAATTTGATGTTTCCATAGAAGGGAAAAATGATCAGAATGCCATAAAACATATGAAAATAGGATGAAGTTTAATTTTCGAGCCTTGGGGCAAAAGTGTAAATATGTAAAAGTTTAGGGGTAAAAATGTAATTTTTCCAAACTTTGAGTCAAGGAATTTTTTAATAAATGTGAGTATTAAATAAGCTAAATTTTTTTATTATAGATCAAGAAGAATGAAATTCGGAGTTAGACCGGGGAAAGAAAAAGATAGTGGACTAAATCGATATAGTTGATCGTTTTTTGTTTCGAGGTAAGTTTGCGGTAAATAAATGCAATGTTCTATTATTTTATGTTAATGCTGTTATTTTATGAAATTATTCAAAGAAGACTCAGGCATGAATTGACAGAGAAGTAATTTCAGAAAGTTCCGATTGAACCTTAGGAATGTGTAGGATACAAATGTCATGACATTAGGGCTTAAGGATACCATGTAAGACCATGCCAAGGCATGGAAATTAGTAAGGTTTCTAAGGTAAGGATATCATGTAAGACCATGTCAAGACATGGCATTGATAAGTTTCTATAATGCAAAGGTCCTATGGAAGACCATGCCAAGGCATGGCATTGGTGAGTTCATAAGGCAATGATACCATGTAAGACCATGTCGAGACATGACAATGGTAAGTTTCAAAAGGAGACCACGTAAGACCATGACAAGTCATGGAAATGGTAAGGTACCCATGTATCCTTAGTATTCCAAGTAGTTCAATGGGAAAATTTAAAAAGAATATCAAGGTAAGGTAAGGTAAGACGAGTTATACTAAAAAGAGTAAGACAAGTTCATGCTAGAAGAGCAAAGATAAGAATATAATGTTCATGTATACTTGATAAGGAAAAAGGTAAGTAAAATGTATTAATAAATTTGATTAAGTAAGTAAGTATTTGAGTAAGTGAGTAAGTGAAGAAGTTTAAAATATGTCTATGACAATTAATGAAGTTACATTAAGTAGTATCATGCCAAGTAGTAAGATGATTCTTATGAATGTTGTTATTTATTTGCATGCAAACTTACTAAGCTTAATGCTTACCCCCTTTGTTTTCTTTCTTTTTATAGTTTTGTCAAGCTAACTCGGGGATTGTAAACGTAACACCCCGTACCCGAGTCCGTTACCGGAGTCGAACACAAGGTGCACACAGACTTAGCTTAATTGTTTTCACAGTCCATAAAAAAAATTTTCCAGACTAGCTGGTTACTGCGTCACTGTCGCTTTAAAAATCATATCTTGAGTTTTAAAGCTCGAAAATCAGTTTCGTAATTTTTCCCTGAAACTAGACTCATAAGTCCATCAACATATTTTTTTCTAGAATTTTTGGTCGGGCCAATTAGTACAGTTTATTAGTTAAAGTCTCCCCTGTTGCAGGGATCGACTGCACTGACCTTCGTGCATTACGAATTGGATATCTCCCTGTACAGGGCTTCAATACTGATGCCGTTTGTTTCTATAGAAACTAGACTCAGAGAGGAATCTATACATATATGGCATGACTCCTAATTATCTCTGTTTAATTTACAATGAATTTCCAAAGTCGGAACAGGGGATCCAGAAACCGTTCTGGCCCTGTTTCACGAGAACTTTAATATCTCTTAATATATAACTCATATGATCGTTTCGTTTCTTCTATATGAAAGTAGATTCATCAAGGTTAATTTACTTAATTTATTCACTATTTAATACTATTCCTAATATTTTTAGTGATTTTTCACATCCACATCACTGCTGCTGTCAGCATCTGCCTTTAAGGTAGGCTTGACCTATTTCATGGTTTCCATGATTCAGTTGGCCCCTTTTGCATACATAGCACAAGGTGTGATCATGATTAACCATTCCAATGGCTAATCGTTTCAAAACAATTCCATACCTCATAATGATCAACATACAAACGATTATAGTACTATGCTAGAAACGTATATAAGCCATTTTCGCATGGCTATCCGAATTTACACGAAACCGAAAGGTACATAACCTACAACAAAAGGGTAGTCCTATACATGCCATTTCAAAGTTCAACCAAAATTGTACCAAAATGGGGGCTTTGATAGTGTGGATGACTTCGACTTTAATGATCCCGAATCCGATAGCTAACGAGCAAAATCTATAAAATAGAGAAACAGAGAAAACGGAGTAAGCATTTAATGCTTAGTAAGTTTTAAGCAAAACAAAGTGTTCTCAATCACTATCATTGGTCATTCATATCAACTGTTCGATGAAGTTAATCCAGGGCTTCATCTCAATCTATAATATCATTAAACGCAACACTTGGCTGCCACATAAATACTCTCGAATAATAATGACCTAGATGGTCAAATATTTCCCAAGCACATTCTTCATCGATTTTCAACTTCAATAATCCTTTCCACTTGTTCATAATCACATCCATGCTTTTAAGTATTTCAACATGACAAGTACTAAATTACCATAGGCACATAAAGAACCAAACATATTCCTTATCACATATACGTAAGCTTACAAATCGTAATCCTTACCTTGTACTGGCACATCTAGCTCAACCCAACCCATACTCAAATCATAGGCTTTTGGTAGAATATGCACTAATACATAAGAATATTTCATCGCATACTTTACTATACAACATACCATTACCAATTAGATCATTCTCATATTTGGAGTTATAATATTAGTCACATTTACCTACCTCTTTGATACTGATAATTCACCTCGAAATCACCCCACCGATGGGTAAGTAATACGTACCTGAACATCTTAAATACATAATACTTATTTGATGGTAACTTAATGCAGATACTCAATATCAAAGTCTTACTTGAATCCTAGCCTTTAGCCGTCGGGTCTTTAAAGCTCGGATCTAGTACGAGCACGAAGCCTACGGACATTAATCAGGATAATATTCTCGCATAAATCCTGCGGGGTTTTAACCCGGATATAGTACTGACACAAATGCCCCTCGGGACTTATCACATTTATACACTTTCATATTCATCGCATTGGCCATTCGGCCTTATCACTTATATACACTTTGACATTCATCACATCAGCCATTCGGCCTTATCACATATATACATCTCATACATGTTTCATACTAGCCATTTGGCTTTACCACACATATATCTCATACATCTTTCACACTAGCCATTTGGCTTTACCACACATATATCACATACATATTTCACACTAGCCATTTGGCTTTACCACACATATATATATTTAACTTGTATATCAATTTCAGCAATGGCTTATAAGCAACTCAAATGGTTTTATTAAGGTTTACAACAAAATCCCAAATTCAGCACAAGCTGTTTTTCCTGAGCAACAGTCATTAAATTATTCGTAAATGGAGCTACGAAACTCCAAATGAAGTGCCGTTAATTTTCCCTGAATATAGACTCATATATCTTCCATATATAAATTTTTCAGAATTTTTGGTTTGGCCAATCAATACCAGATTTTTCTTAAAGTTTCCCCTGTTTCACTGTTTGACTAACCTGACCAGTCTTCACTACGAATCAAAATTCTCATTGTACAGAATTCAAAGTATGTTCTGTTTGATTTCATTTGAAACTAGACTCATTAAGGAGTCTAAGCATATAAATTTTATCTTGTAACCATTTTTGTACAAATTATAGTGATTTTCTCAAAACAGAACAGGGATTTCGTGTCATTCTGACCCTGTCCCACACAACTTTAAATATCTCTTTATAGGAAATTTCTTTGCTTCCACGGTCTCTTTTATAGGAAACTAGACCAACTAAGCTTTGATTATATATTTTATTCAGCCTATAATTCCACACAAACAATTTATAGTGATTTTCTAAAATCACGTTACTGCTGCTGTCCCAAGCAAACTATTACATTTTGCTCTTAAATTTCCAAGTCCAAACACTTATGAACTTACCATTTGAGTTTAAGACATATCATGGCCACATCATATCTTATTAAATCAACTCATTATGTCCTAATATGATTGAATTTACTCAACGTTTAATACTTAAAACTTACCTCGGAGTGGTCGACGATTAGATGTCCACGGCTATTCGCTTACTCTCTTTTCCCTATCCGACTTTGATCCTCTTTGCTCTTAAGCTTAAGTAAAACAATAGATTTGCTTAAGTACTTAACTAATATTATTCACTTAACAATCACATATCATTTAATCTTTATCTCAATACCAAACCGAGTTATGAGATCATACACCACACCATCAATTGAAGGTTAATTCATGGTAACATTAGTATTGAAAGGTTGCGTTGTGGGCAGCCTAAGAGGACCCATAACACTTGGCTTAATTGCTGTAATATATCACATTCGGAGGCTGATTCGGACAGCATTAATAGTACAACATTTAGACAGCATGAACAGGGCAGCAATTAATGATACCAACAAGGTAAAATTCGGACAGCAATTTAACGGTTTCAACAATTATCAAACACAAGAAAATAAAAGTTCAAGGAAAACTCACCAAGGTTCCCAACACCGATTCCACCTATTCAATTTGCTCTTTCCTTGTCTACTACCACCTTCTCCTACCTTGTTAGCTAAATACAATCAACCCCAAAGTTACAAAAATAGATTATAACAACACAAGCATTCACTAGATTCTTTTAACACAAGTGAGAAACTCTTCATCTACTAGACATGCAACATTTGCAACTAGAAAAGAGAATCTTCTCTTCTCCCACATATTCGTCAAGCTCAAATCAACAATGCAACCAGAATTTGTCAACGAAAAGCTATGGGCAAGGGAGAGTTTAGAAGAGTTACCCTTCTACTTGAAAATTTTAACTTCTAAGCAAACAAATTCCATGGTTTTTCACTACATGCAGTGCCTCTCCTTTCTAGCTTCATTCCTTTCTTCTTCTTTTCATTTCAGCTAAGAAGAACCGATTTCTTCTTTTCTTTTGCTTCTCAAGTCACGGCAATGGGGGGGAACATGGATGAGACAACCTTTTTTTTTTTTTTCTCATCACCCCTCCCTTTTCATTTCTTTATTACTAACCCCTTTATTTTATTCTTTCTTCCCTAACACACTAACACAACATGTTTCCAACATGTTTCACCCCATAACATTTTGTCCCCTCTCATGCTCATGGCCGGCCACTACCAAATTAGGGGGGAAATTGACATGCAAGTCCCCCCTTTTTATTTTATGCACTAATAGATCCTTATATTTTGACCTATCACATTTCAAAAGTGTCGCACATAAGTCCTATTGACTAAATTCACATGCAATTTACTAAATCAAAGCTTAAAACTTTCACACATTCGTATTCACATATAATAGTCATAAAATATGACGGCTAATTATTTTTATGACTCGATTTTGTGGTCCCGAAACCACTTTTCGACTAGGGTCAAATTAGGGGTGTCACAGTAAAGTACGTCGAAGGTCCAGGCACACTATCACAAGGATTATTTTGGTATAGCTAGACGTTTCATTTTGAGTATGGCATGTATAGTATCGTAGCCATTTTGTGTGTATGATCTTATGATATGGCTAATGAATAAAATATGCCACTACTCACATATTTGAAATTTAGTCTATGTATTTTTATTTCCATGAATTTTGTTTATTGACTTTTCAATTTTCAAAATTTAGGTCCTATTGTTAATATTGTTAATTTTTGTTAAATTTGTTTGTTTGACATTTTGAAATAAAAAAAAACTCATTTGGTAATATTGTAATTAAAAAATGATATTGTAATGAATTTGAATTTAATAAAATAACTTTAATGATATTAAAATTAGACACGAATTCAAAATTTTAAAATGTATAAAAAATTAAATTCTTAAAATAAAAGTAAATCAACTAAATTCTAAATTTACGATATATGGCATATTTAAAAAAGGCTTAATGATAAATTTGGCCACTACGTTTGCATATTTTGTTAAAATGACCTTAATTGTATTTTTGAGCTTTTTTATCATCAACATTTGCTCCTTTTTCAATATGCTTTTCTAAGAGATTTAATGAAAGTACCATTACAAAAGTTAATAGTGATGATGTATAATTTCATATATGGAATAATTTTAATGAGATGTAATTTATTACTTAAATAACCCAATAATAAAATTATATGTGAAAAATAATAAAATAAATAAATAATACATTAAATTAAAAAACTCTTAATTTAAAGACAATAAATATAATTATCTAAAAAATTAAATCAATAGAACAACTTTCCAGTAAAAAATGTATGAAACATTGAAACTTTTTGAAAGAAAAGAAAATTTGAAATTTAAAATTTATTTATAAAATCATTAGAAAAAACATGTTGAAAAAAGAAACAAAATTAATGGCAATAAAAATTTAAAAATACAATTAACACTATTTTAACAAAACATACAAAAATTAATGGCAAAAAAATTTAAAAATACAATTAACACTATTTTAACAAAACATACAAACATTAGTGGCCAAATTTATAATTAATAATAAAAAAACTCTCTCAATATTAAGGGTAATTTGGGGACTAAAAATACAATTAATTTAAAATACAGCGTAGTACCATAAATCCAAGTCTAAAGCCCTGCCCTGCTGCAATACACTGCACTTTTCGTCTCCTCAAAGACCAAAGCAAAGCATATACACACTTTGCAGTACCTCACGCGTACGGTTCCACAAAAGCCTCCAATTCCTGTAGTTAACCTCACCAAAATCCTCTGCAAAGCAAACAGCCCCAATTTCAAACTAAACCCTAATCGCCAAATAATAGAGGTTTCCCCCCCAAATTCCCTCTCCATGACCACCGGTATCCACCAACTTACTTGATTTCTCGCCTGCCTCACTAGCATTCGCTTTTTACTGGTTCTCTTCCCTCTCTCTCTCTCTCTCTCTCTCTCCTTGTTCTCCTCCATTATCTATTATTTTCTAGGGTTTTCTTTATTTAATTATTTTATGGCGCCTCGAAGTTTAGCCGCCATTAATTTGTTTCGTAACTAATTTTTGCTTTAAGTTCGTTTGCATTGTGTTCCTTGAGGTTTAACTTTACTGGTTGTTTACAATAGTTTGTTTTGTAGCTTAAGGACTTCAGTTTAAATTCTCAATTTTTTTTTAAATATAGGAGACTCACATTCAAATTTTTGTTTCATATTTTTCTTTTTTAAGTTGCAGCAAGCTTCTTTGATGGGGAACTTTGTTTCGTTGAATTATCATTGTCCCATTATAGTCGCTGACTTGTGGGCAGTACAAAGATAAATTTTGATTAAAATCTACGGAAAAAAATAGGAAGCAAAGGGGGAAGTTTTGAATAATTCCAGGAATCAAGACCTATTTAGTTGGGGAGCTTTATCTGAGGTTATTGTTTTAGAAGCTTCACTCTTGTAGGAGGAAACTTTCAAAGAATATATATGGAACTTGCAATTTGAATATAGTTGTGCTTAGTTAGATAGTCCCATTTTTATAATTTGTCCAGCTGAATGCAAATGATTGTTGTGCACTTGTCCTTTATCTTTCAGCAGCTCCTTTCTGAAGGTTGCATTTTGAAGGTCTGCCCTGTTTGTTATTGTTACTCAGCCATCAATAGCAGCAATGGGCAGTTCATTTAATCCCCAAATCTTAGTAGAAAAGCTGGCCAAGCTCAATAACTCCCAAGCAAGCATAGAGAGTATCCTTTCTAAGAAATAATTGTGTATTACCTGCTTCATTGCCTATTTATGACTGTTCTTTTCTGGTTGATTTCATTTTCATTGTGGAAGGTCCTTTCTCGGATTGTCATGTGTAGTACTTGAGCATATACATACTTTATTATTTCTGAAGGGTAACTTACTGCTGATGCCAGTTTGATTTGCTGTCTAGTTGCCATGTAAGTTAAGAACAAATGAACTTCTGAAGTTTATCTTTTGCACCCTTAACTTGGTAAGCTTTATCACATTGGTGTATTTTCCATATGAATAAGGCAAAACAAGTTGTTGAAACTTGGGACAGACAATTTCATTGCTCTCCACGTGAGCAGAGATTGGCCTTTCTGTATCTTGCCAATGACATTTTGCAGAATAGCAGGCGTAAGGGTTCAGAATTTGTTGGTGAAATTTGGAAGGTTCTTCCTGATGCACTTCGTGATGTGATTGAAAGCGGGGATGAGTTTGGGAGGAATGCTGCATTACGTCTGGTATGGTCACCTTACATACTGGTTTTGTTTCTTCTGTGCTGTCATTAAAATATCTATGAAGAATTGAATGTGTCTCACAGCCACTCTTCTTGACATAAAGTAACAGAAACGAAATGCTTTTAACTTTCCCTTTAAATGGAAGACCTGATTGGTTGCATTAGGCTCCTTAGGAGTGTGATGTTATCTACAGAGGCAAGTTAATTTGATGATGCTAAGTAAATAGTGATAACTGGATAATATATGCATGTCTTGCCAGTTTTATATTTTGTGGATCCTCACTTATCTTGCATCGATCATTCTAATAAATTTGTCTATAGCTAGGCATAGGTTAGTTTTCCGACATTGCCTGTTTTAATGGTCATTGGATTGGTTCAAAATACTCGGTACTTTTCCCATGGCTGAGTTAAATATCAAGGATCTGCAGTTGAACTGTTATTTTATTACATCTATTTTTCTAGATCTAGTTAACTGGCTTGGTGTTTATTTTGGCGTGACAATTTGAATTGCTGTTAATAGCACAGTAATTAGTCAATGCCTATTATTCTATTTTCATATTATTGCTATCTTTTGGCTAATTGTTATGTTCTTTTATTTCAAAACATATGTGTGCGTTAAATTATTCCTATCATGCTGTTTTAGAATGGTTGCTCGCAAAATTAGCATGACATATCACATTTCTTTTTGATGTTTGAAATACAGATCAGTATATGGGAAGAGAGAAAAGTGTTTGGTTCTCGAGGACAAATTCTTAAGGAAGAGCTTTTTGGCAGACAACCAGAAAGTAATAATAGAAATGGCAGGCATATAAATCCCAAACTGGTGAGATAAATTCCATGCTGTCTGCATTTATTCTGTTGTTTTGCAGCATTTATATGTTTGTGTCATGGAATAATTTTGTTTCTGCTTTGTATTCGTGCTAGCTGAAGCAGCCTGTCGGAGATACTGTGGATAAAATAGTTTCAGGTTATCAATTTCTATATTGTAGTCAGATGGATGAAGATGTTATATTCAGCAAATGTAGGAATGCTATTAGTTGTATGGAGAAAGTAGATAAGGAAATTAGTACTGATGTCAATTCAGGTATGACTTGCATTAACTACAGCTATTGTTCGTAATCCTTTTTCTATATTTTCTTTCTTTAAGAGAAAAAATGTATATCAATCAACATTGGGAACATCTTATGACCAAATAGTTCTCATTTGAACAATTGTTGCTTATGGAGACTTTGAATATGTATTTTGATACATTCTTTCAAAAAATGTCAAATTTCTTTGAACAGGGCAGTTCTGTGGATCGGCACTTGTGGGGGAGGTGCAGGGTCAGCATGCTGCACTGAGGGACTGTATTGAGCAGTTAACAGCTGTTGCATCGTCAAGAGTTAATCTCATCTCACATTTGAGAGAGGCTCTTAAGGAGCAGGTTACTTAGACTAATCCCTTTAAAGTAACTCTGTGGTATTGTGTTGTTACCATAAGGCTGATTTACTCTTGCTTTCAGGAATTCAAGCTGGAGCAAGTTCGTTCTCAGCTTCAGGTTTGACACTATACTAGTCTTATCTTTTAAGTATAGTTGTTGGATTTATGAGCTATTTGCATCTATCTCTCAGCTTAAATACAGTTAACCATATTATGAACTTCTGGACATACGTGTGTTCTGATAATTTTCATATTGTTTTACAGGCTGCACAGTCTCGAGCAGAACAGGCTGGTAATATCTGCAGACAGTTGTTGAATTGTGACAATCCTGAGTTAGCATCTGAGCAAAGCTCGAAGGAAAGTTTTATTCCGGAAGCTACAGAACAATCTGCTCCTCTTATGTATGCTCGACAAGTATCCTTTCCCAGGAATTCTGGCCAAACTGAGGAAGATCCTAGGAAATCTGCTGCAGCTGCAGTGGCAGCAAAGCTAACTGCATCGACATCCTCAGCCCAGATGCTTTCGTATGTCCTCTCTTCTCTTGCTTCTGAGGGTGTCCTTGGAAATCCCATGAAAGAATCTTCCGGTGATTATTCATCTGAGAAGAGGCCTAAGCTTGAGAATGACCAGCCATACATACCATCTCAGAATCTGCAGCAAGCTTTAGTTCCACCATGCTCGCATCCTGAATCTCACCTGCGCAATGTTGCAACCACCACCCAGCAGTTAACTCCTAATGAAGTGCCACCTCCTACATCGTCATCTTCTTCTCCTTTGCGACCAGTGTCAGCAATGGCACCATATGCTGTGTCCCAATACATGCCAACTACTGGATTGATAAATGGTGCAGCATATAGCTATGGGATGACAACCGCATCACAGCAGCATTCCTTGCCTGGTTATTCAGTGGTTGGAGGTGCAATTACTGGTCTCTCCCCATTTCCGACACCATTAACCAATATTTCTTACCAGAGTTTTCAAGGTTCCGAAGTTTTCTACAACCAGCCCTCATCCGTGCCAGCAGCACCGAATTCTCGGCATTAGAAATTCATTTTACGTTAGGATGCTTTAGACTGAAATATTGTTGCTCAGAAACTTTGTTTGGGTGCCACGCCACGTAGTATAACATCATGTGCACATTGTAAATGTATTATTATCCTCATTGCTTTTCGTCATTCGGAGAAAATGATAGTTTTTATACGTAATTATTATTGATATGAAAAGATGTTGCATCGTTTGGATGATTGAAATAGTTGAATTTATAATTAGATTAAATTTTCTTGAAAGTATAATAATAGCATTCGAAGAATATAAGTTGGTTGTAAACTTGTAATATGTTAACAAATTGTATAATCACATTATGCTATTTATTAATGCGACGAATTTGATAACAGAACAGGAGTTTATGAACAAAGTATTAATATAAAATAATGGTTTAATGTCAAAATCTTTAAATATTTGTAAAATTTAGAATTTAGTTAATACATTTTAATTTTAGGATAAATTATTTAAATAGTTATCAAACTATAAAATTTTTGTCTTAATCATTGATGTTTTTGAATTTTTTCACTTAACCGTTAAATTATTATGGTTCAATTAAAATTCTTAATTGCTAATTGGTGAAATGATGTAAAACTTCAATAAGGTGGGTGTTGTAAAGTGTATATTGTCTCAAAAATAGAATAAAACGTATACAAAGATTTAGCCATGAAGAACTTAAGTCAATGTACGAGGAAAAGAATGTAAGAATATAAAGTCATCTTGTATTTTCACTTGATTTGATGATTGAATATTTGATTTTTTTTTCTTTTTCCTTTTAGTATTCTTGAGGTATATTTATACATTAGTTGTTGGTAATATAAAGAAATTGAAAATTTTTTTAAACGGTTACGATTTGATAAAATTAGAATCTGGCTATTGAGAATTTTTAGGAAATTAATTCTGCAAATTTATCTTTTTACCCCTTCAGAAAATAGTATAAATAGGTCATTCTCCTTATTTTTCATAGAACACAACAAGAGAAAAATAGAGAGAACAACTTCTCTCATCCTTTTGTTCTCTAAATTTTGGTATTCTACAAAATTACACGAGAGAGAAATTCTTCCTAGAAATTTTTTAAGCGAGACCGTTTGTGACCCCTTTAATCTTTCCTGGGAATTGAACCTAGTGTGGTTTCGCCAGTTTCTTCTAGTTTATTGTTCAATTAGATTTCTGATAAACTGCTTTTGTTTTTCGGTTTCTATTCCTTTTTAAAAGAGCAATGCCAATTGTGTTCCACCTTTTTTATTCAGGTGTACGAATATTGAAGTATTGTGTTAACCTTGGGGAGCAACATTGTAACGCCTCGAATTTTGGGCCTAGAAGTTTTAAGCCTTAAGTAGGTGCAGTTAGGAGACTGCACATATATATTTGGTTGTGTAAGAATGTGACACAATTGTATATTTGTTTCAGTGGTTAAGTGTTCTGAGTGTTTTGAGAGTGTCTGAGAAGTCTTGGGTTCAAGCTTGAGCAAGTGCAAAAAAGGTTTTGTTTTTTAAGGAATAGGCACTGTCTCTAGGCTATGGCATTTTAAATAAATATGGATAAAACATGATAGAAAAGAGCTTGTTGTCCCAGGGGATAAGTGGCATGTTGCTAGTGTCTGAGGTCTAAGGTTCGAATTCCTGTTTGTGCGAATGGAGATTATTTTTGCTGGTGGCCATGGGAGGAAGTTGTGTTTGACCGAAACACCAAGAGTTTGAATAAGTTTGAACAAATTTGTTGTTAGCCGAATCTGAGGAGAGGGTTATGGGGAATTTCGATTATTTGAATTGGTGGACAGGAGGAAATTAAGGAGGAAATTGAGTAAGTTTGAATTTGAAGGAGAGTTGTTCTGTTTGTTAACTTCTGCTTCCCAAGAATTCAGCTAGGCAACTGTTTCTCTCCATTTTCAGTTTTGTCATCGCTTTTGGTTCTTTTCTACACTTCTTGATTGCCGAATTCTGCTAGGGGATGTTTCGAGTACTTTTCATTTTTCCCATTTCGGTTTTGTCCTTCATTTTCAATACCCTACTGACCGATTTCGCTTTTCTCCCTCTACTCCTTTAGCAACTGTTTTCCTTGTTGCTATTAAGCTGAATTCTGTCTTTGGTTTTACTGCTTCTCTACCTTTCATTTTTCTCTTTTTTTGGGGTTGATATTTGCTTAGAGACCATTCGGGTATTTCTCGTTTTTTTGTTTCAACTTTATTTTTCCATACAGCCTTACTCTGCTTCGATTTTCTTTCTTCCTCTACTCCTCATTCTTTTCTTTTTCTCTTTGGCCGAATGTCCTATTCTCCTTCTCTTTCAATTCTTTTAGTTTAACATATCCCACTCTTTCCATCTTATTATGATAGCCGAATACTCCTTTCTCCCTCTCTCTATTTTTGCTTTCGGTTTGGTAATTGTTCTCTGGCAATCGGTAAGTGCTCTTGAATATCCTTTTTTGTTTCTCTTTATCATTATGATCTTTATTTTAATATCTCCTCTTCTCTACCAATTGCTGCTAGGGGTACGATTGTACCACTTTGTCCCTATCACTCCGTGTACCTTTTTACTTTGTGTGGATGTAGGTCGATTATTCTTTCCTCCTAATATGGGCATGGCGGTTCTGGTATGTGATTGTTCATCTAGTTCAGACTGTTCATTTGTTTGATGGTTGATAAGGGTTAGTTGGAGTGCAGGAAACCCCTAAGGCCTATTGTTTAGGGCTCTTGCAAACGAACTTAGTGAGCAAGCCATAATCAACTGATGTACTCAAGTAAGAGGTAAATTTTTGGATAAGTAGTTTGGTGGAGGTTTTGATAAGTCAAGTGGGATGCGATTAACCGAAACTTGTGATTGAATGTAGGTTGGAGTGCTAGTGGTCTAGTATCACATTTTCGCAATCAGGTGTGTAACCACATTACTATAAACGTAGATCCGCAAAAGCTAGAAAAGTATGACTATTGACACTACACGAGTGTGTGCTCGCTCATGTGGTAATCCGAACTCATGAAATGTGGGCGTTTGATTGTAAAGGCCACCATGAGTGTTCTCATGGGCTTAGGCCGTTTTGGGCCATCTTGGGCCAGAATGGGCCTTGTGGGCCCCATGGGCTCGTGGGTAACGCACACGGACGTGTGGATATTTTTGGGCCAGACTGTGTAGTTCGCACAGCCAAGGCCATTTTTGGGCTTATTGGGCCACACAGGCATGTGGGCCCATATGGGCCGTGTTATGGGCTTTGGGCCCATTTTCACTATTTGACTATTAAGGTTGCACCGGTCGCCCTAGATGACTGTGGACCTACTGTTGGGTCAGTAAGTATACCTAGACCCCAATTTGATGAAGTGAGCATTATACCCTTATGAGGTAAATGACTGATATGCCCCTATGTGATGTATGACTATTTGAGCATGCCATTTTTACTGTATATACATTTATATTATGTTGCATTGCATGGGGTGGGATATATGATACTGGAGGAAGTGTACTGAAAGGCTATAAGCCTATTAATGGTAGCTCTACTGCAAATACTGTTTTAGTGCCGCAACCTGTGCTACTTGGTGTGTAGGGATGGGTGGGTCGATTTTATCCCCACATGGTGTGTAGGGTTGGTATGGAGATAGTGTGTAGAGGCTGGATTGGGTAGGATTTTTTGATTGCATACTGTACTGATTCTGTAATAGGCTTAGGCCCTACTGATACTATTACTGGAATGGGCTCAGGCCCACAATGTTTTTGATTTTGAAATGGGCTAAGACCCTAACTGAAATAGAAAGGGCTTAAGCTCAAATTGTGTTTACTCTGATTGTTTGCTTATATGGGATTACACACTGAGTTTTCGTAAACTTACTCATCTGTTTTAACTGTACAAGTAATCCCCAGTTTTAAGCGGATCGGTGCTGTGAGGGACTCAAAGGTGGCCACACAGCCGCTCTTGCTTCCTTATTGGATTTTTAATTTATAAGTAGTTTTATTTGGGTATTTTTATGTAACAAGGCCTCTATAATTTTTAAATTTAGGGTTTTATTTATTTTGATTTATATCTTCTAGTAGTGGGATGTAAATTTTCAAAAGATTTGCATGATTTACAAAAATACCACGAATACACAAAACCGTGTCAAAAGCTTCTGTGATAAACGAGATTTTGAAATTAATAGCGTTTTAAAGTAAATACTTTTGTTTGTGACGCAAGTTTTAAAATTATTTTCTAGATCACACAAAGAGGCTAAATAAACATTGGGCTTTTCAAACGATAGTACGCTTTACGAAAAACACTTCAATATGACATCGCCAGGTTCGGCCATAACGTCCAGGCCTGGTTTAGAGTGTTACAAACATCCACTACACGATTACACCGATCAGGGTGAATTTCTTCTAAGGTAGTGGTTCTTCCATGACATAGTCATTGCTATTTTATTTAAACTCAGTTTGGTTTCCTGTCAGCACTAACGATTTTTTTTGTAGTAGTATATTTACAACAATTTAGAAGAAAATTATACTACTGTTTAAACATGAAAATAATTTTTGATTCCCATTACTAGAACCAATGAAGGCTTCTGTAGGCAATGAGCTAGAGTACACTTGACGATTGTTGGAGCAAGTGAAGTGTCCTATTGAGGCATTCAGTTTGAGAGCACTTGAGTGGTGCAAGAGTGTGTCTAAGTATCATTGGAGCAGTTGCAAGCTCCATCTGTGTTGGCTTGTAGGCCATTGTGATTAGGATGGGTTGAGATTGAATGGGTCTGAGGACCCTTGAGTTTGAGTTGGTTGGAGGTCCCTTGAGTTTGAGTTGGTTAGAGGGCCCTTGAGTTTAAGTTGGTCAGAGAACCATGAGTAGTTTGCTAGATCCTTATGTTTAGGATAGGGCTACGATACCTTTATCCATGATAAATTACTAATACATGAGATTTATGGAGCTAGTCCAAGCGTAATTGAATTTCTAACCAAAGTAGACTAGAAGATTATCAAGCCTGAGAGCTAAGAAAACTAGTGTAGGATGACTTGTTCAGGCAACCTATGAGATTGTGCAGAGAAAGGATCGGCATGCCAGACTTTGTGTGAATGAGCATTAAAGTTCGAAATTGAGATTGAGATCGACCTAGTTTGGTGGTGTCGTATGTGTTGTGGTTGGCCAATATGACTATACCCCATGGGGTGACCATGGAGGGGCTGAGAGGGCTTAAGTTGGGGACGGTCAATGTGTTTGAATTTCCCCTGTTGAGAACTTATGGTGTCACAAGGGACAGTTGGCATAAACCACGTCTAAAAGGACGCATCCAACGGGATGCCACAAGAGTGCAGCCAGTGCCACTTCCAGAGGGATGCCTTTTGAGTATCAAAGACATGGTAATATTTAGTCGATAAAGGGTCATACCATTAAGGGCTCCTCAAGGTTGTAACCTGAAGATTATGTGTTGTGGTATTGAGTTCGAGTGTTCGATGGAGGAATGGGCATAGACAAGACTACACCAACGATTAAGGTAAGACCAAGTTCGAGTCTATGTTCAATGCGTGTTGAATGGATCATAACCTTAGGCCTTGAAGACTCAAGATGGACTTGAGATTGAAATGTCAACTATATGCAACAAGGTTACTAAAAGTGTGGCTTCATATCGATGAGGGAATCAACATAATAAGTGGGGAAGTGTCATGGACTACAGTTTACTATCCTAGTTATCAAGGTTGAGCTTTCCCCAAATGGTCTTGAGTGAGATTAAAGTACACATAACTTGGAAATTAGACTTTTTCGGATACCCTGCAATCTTAGAAGGATGTTGTGATGCAAATTGGGTAACTGATAAAGTTAATTTTACAAGTGAGTATGTCTTTACTTTGGGTGGAGCAGCTATTTCTTGTAAGTCTGCTAAATAGACGTGTATTTCTCTCTCCATGATGAAATAAGAGTTTATAACTCTTAACTAAGTTGAGCAAGAGGACGAGTGGCTTAGGAATCTACTTGTAGAAATTTCTTTATGGGAGAATGGAGTACTTGCTTTGGAGTATGTGAGGCCTGAAAGGAACCTAGCTAATTCACTAACCAAAGGGTTAAGTAGGAAAATGGTTTTTGATTTGTCGAGGGGGATATGTCTTAAAGCCCAGTGGTTGAAGAGTTCATGGTGGATACCCATCTTAGTTCTCTAAGTTCAATGTGGTCAAACAAAACCATGGAAAGACTCATAGTGTACATTTTACTTATCCCGATGGTAAACGATAAATATGCATAAGGTTAAGTTCTCACTCTTAATGAATTCATATCTCAGGATTTGGGTGGTCCTATTGAGACGGACTTGATGAATTCACCGACATGTGAGGTTAAGTTTATTACTCTAAATGAGTTCATATCCTAGAGTTTGGGTGGTCCTATTGAGGCGAACTTGATGAATTCATCGAATTTAAATTTGAGAGGATGAGCTTAATGAATGTTCTTAATGACTTCATAGTCTTGATTCTAGTGGTCTATATTGAGATATACTTGAAATCTCTTACGTAAGTGTAAAGGACTAGCCACCTTCAATGAAAGACATTGGGTAGTCTTTCAAGAGCACTTACCAGCATCCCCAGGTGTTGCGAATTATGCAAGTATACACGTTGAACAAGTAATAAAGTGATGAGTGAGATTGTCACCACAGGGATTAAAAAGATGTAATTTGGTCGAGTTATTAGAGGTAGGCTGGATTAATGCAAAAGCAAAATAACAGTGATAATGTAATGGCAAGATGAGAGAATGCTGATGTATAAAATGTGCAACACAAAACAAGTGAATGAAATAAGAATGTCACGACCAAGTAAATATAGTAAAGAAGATTAAGTAATTGCAATGCTGATTTAGACGACTGGGATTACTGATACATCTACCTTCTCTAACTATTAGTGCCACAGCAAAGTCTTGAACTTTCTACTGCTCGATATGTTTCACAGCAGTCTGTTTCTCTCGAGAGCAAACCTTGGGCTACTATAACGACCCGATAGCCAAGGGTGTCAGGAAGTGTATTCTCAGGACTCCATTCCCATAAATCGAACTTGTAAATATTTATTAAAAATATTTACAAAGTTAGTTGTGTAGTTAATTAGATTTCAATTAAGTGAAATTGCATGAATTAAGAATTATTATAGTATAAGGACTAAATTGCGTATAGAGTAAAAGTTGAATTATAGATTAAAAATTAATTAAAAGGACTAAAGAAGCGATTACACCTTTGTTTCTTTAAGTGGAAAACATTAATGATGATTTTATATTTTATATATGTTAACTTATTATATATTATATGTTATATTACATAATTAGAAATGTATATATGTTATAATATTAATAAAATAAAGTATAATAAAATAAAAGAATTAAGAAATAAAGTGGATGCATGTAAAAATTATCAAAGAAAAGAAAGAAAAAGAAAGAGAGAAAAAGCAAAGAAGAACACACGGCTATAGGGACCTTAGGGTTCAAATTCAAAATTGGTTAGTAAATTTAGTCATTTTTCTTGTAATTTTTATATTTTTGGAATCTCGGTATTTAGTACTACCCGCGCATGTTGAAATTTTAGGATTGATTAAGATTTTAGATGTTGTTATCATTGAATAACTTTAGTTTTAAAGATTAAATTGATAAATTTTTAAGTTAGAAATGGAAAAAGATTAAATTGTAGAACAAATTGCAAATTTTGAGTAATAAAGACTAAATTGTGAAAAAATTGAAATTTAGGGGTTTAATTGAAAATAGAGAGCTAAATTTAGCTCAAAGTGAAATTAGTATAAAAATATGGGATTAAATGTGAAGAATAAAAATTAGTCTCGATTTAGGGACTAAATTAGATTTTAAGAAAATATTGAGTAAAAATTGAAATATTCAATGTGGAATTGAATTGTGTAGTATTAATGCATTTTAATTGTCTTAATTTCATAGCTAACGTTGTACGGGAATCCTCACTAAAATGGGGAAGGATAAAATCGACATTGAATAGCTTGGAATCCATGGTTTGTATTTCTATAATCCAAACCTAATTGTTAATTGTTGTATTTTGATTTAATGCATATGGTAAGTGGTTGAGGTGAGTATTTTGGCACTTTGATAGTGAATTGAAATTATAGTTGATTGAAATGGATTGAATTGGTATATACATTATGAATGTATTGATTATTTGAATTCAAATGAATATATGTGTAAATGTGATAATGTTCAAATATGAGAATTGGATATTAGTTGTATTTGAAAAGTGAAATGAAATCCTATTAACTGTATTGGGATGAGTTGGATATAGATGGCATGCCCTAGGATAGGAAGAGTTCATGGATTTCTTTGACTTCGAGTCGATGAGGCACTGGGTGCCAATTTGCTTCGATTTAATCGATGAGACATTGGGTGCCAATTTATAGAGCGCTGGTCGTAGTTATTACTTCGAATTTATTCGATGAGGCATTGGGTGCCAAACTGGAGTGTTGGTTGGATCTGTGTATCCGTCCGAGTCCGAGTCGTGTTAGTAAGGGTAAATAAATAATAAAGTTTTATAATTGATATTGAAATGGCATGGTATATGAAATGGAAATGAGATAATGGATTGAAAATGAAATGTGAAATATGTTGTGAACAAATGGAATATATGAGTTATGTACTCATGAATTAATTATGGAATGGATATTGCCATTGTTTAAATAAAATGTGGATTGATATGTGAAAAGTTATTTATATAGTGATCGACTGTTTAACGTCACAGTAATAATATTCAAGTGTACACTGTTGATGCAAGTATAGTAAACAGATATGAGTCTATCAGATATCAATCCCACGAGCATGGTTGTCTTTTGTCTATCAATGTCAGTGCAATAAACAGATAGAAACGAGATAAATTGTGAGAGTAGTTGTCAAAGCAATAACTTGAAAATAATAAGATAAAATATGATAATGATAAACTAGGATCCCTGTAACATCCCGAATTAGGGCCAAGTCGAAACAGTAGTTTCGAGACCGCAAATCCGAAGTAGAAATAATTATTTTATGATTATTAGGAGGTCTATGATATGATTATTTTATTAATTAGAGGTCCTTAAATAGAAATTTACCCAATTTATATTTTTATGGACAAAAATGGGCATGAATAGGAAAATTTTAAAAGAAACGCCTTAAGGGTATTTTTGTCATTTGGTTAATAAAAGAATAAAAAGGGAAAATAAAGCCAAAATTTGTCCATCTTCTCTAACTCTTGGTCAAAGTTCTCAAGTTCTCCATAGCTAGGGTTTTGTCATCTTTCAAGTTTGATTGTAAGTACATCTTAGCCCCGTTTTTAATGCTCTTTACATTTTTAAAAGTCCTCGTAACCCGATTTACCTATTTCTACCATTATTCTAAAGTAGGGTTCATGATTGAAATTTGACCCATGTATGATATGCATGTGTTTTGATGTTTAATGGAGGAATATGAATGTTTCATGTGTAATAAACATCTTTTACAAAGTAATTTCTAGTGAAAATGGCTAAAAAGGACTTATTTGTAAAGTTTGTAAAATAGGAAGTAAGATGTATGATTTAATGAGAAATGTGGGCTTCTATGAGTATGTTATAAGTTTGGCTAGGCTTGGGTAACAAAGAAAATGAACACATTTCGTTCTATGAGCTTAGGGACTAATTTGCAAATATGTGAAATTTTAGGGGCAAAACTATAATTTTTCCTAAATATAGTTCTTGGATTGATTTGAATAATGTGATGATTAAATGAGCTGAATTTGCTATTATAGATCAAGAAAAAAGGAGTCCGGACCTAGACCGTGGAAAGAACAAGGTTTTGGAGTAAATCGAATTAATTGTCCATATTTTGCACTGAGGTAAGTTCATGTGTAAATAATGCAATATTATATCATGTTTTAATGCTTTATTAATGTATGAATTTCTATGTTTGATTTTTTATAATGAGTGTATGAACGATATTATGGTCAATGAGAATGACATTGTGAACAAGTTCGACGAATATGTGATATCGAGAAAAAATCCCGTTTGAACCTTATGAATAATTTAGGATAGAATGTGACATGTCACTAGGATCTATATGAGTTGAGCTCATGAGATATACGATATGTGTTTATGTGAATCCAGGTGCTGGTCTTGTACGTTCTACTGGTGGCTGGGTAGCCTGGCATGTGTTGCGGGACCTGTCAACTTGTGTGAGCAGCCCGTGTAGTTACGTCCTGACTGTCAGCTTGTGTGATTAGGCTGGTGATTAGCTTGACAGCAAGCAATCTGTGATTGTGATATGAGGTAGCAGGTGGCTACGTTTGAAGCACTATGTGCAAGTCTTCCATTTATCCGATAGTATTCTGAGTGTTCAACGGGTAAATCAGTAAACTGTTCGACAACTAAGTCATTGATGAGGATGTGACAGCCTTAAAACGACCCTAGTCGGAATGTGGTTTCGGGACCACAAAATCGAGGCATAAAAATAATTTAATATTTATTTTATTGCCTATAATATGTGCTAACTCATGTGTGACATTTTTGATGTTTGATTTAGAGTTATAAATGTGAATTTCACTAGAAAGGACCTAGTAGAAAACTTTGAAAATATGATGGGGAAATGTGTGATGACTAATTAAAGCATGCATGCAAAACAATGGCCTTGCATGTCAAATATCCCTCTTTTTATAGGAGGTGGCCGGCCATGACAAGGGAGGATGGGCAAAACATGTCATAGACATGTTTTGTTGGTGCATTAGGGAGAAACATTAAACTAAGGGGTATGGGTAATAAAAAAATGAAAAAAAAATGTGTGTGAAGGCTTCTCCCCTCCCCATTGCCGTGTATTGAAGAAAAGAAAAGAAAAAATTTGCTCATCCATTTCATTCTCTCTTGACCGAAAATACTAAAGAGGAAGGAAGGAATTTTTGCTTCATGTTTGGTTTGGAAGGGGATTAGGAAGAGATTTGGCTATACTTGCATCAAGATTAAGGTATGTTTGAGGTTGTGCCATGAGATTCATGCATGTTTTTAGTTGCTAGCTTGATGTTCTTATTAGCCCATGGTTCAAATCTTTGCTATGTCATGGGATGATATTCGGCCAAAGGGGATGTGGTGTTAATGCCATTGCATGCTAAATATCAAGCTTGATAATGATACATGCGATGGGGGATTGAGGACTCTTAGATTTTCTTTTAGCATTTTTGAATGAGATACTAAGTTCTTTGTTTAACCATGACCAAATTGAAACGGTATGGTGTTGTGATGATTGAATGAATTGTATTGAATTGCTTGTTGTGATTAAAAATTGTGCATGACCATTGAGTATTTGAGCTAAAGGATGGCCAAGGCCATAGGACCATTTAAATTTCCTTGTCATATTCGGCCATAAGCTATCATAATAAGATTTTAATAAGTTAAATTTGTGTGAATTAGCTCAAGAGCTTAGAGGACCACCGTTGGATAAGGGAAAGGAAAAAGTGATCGAATAGCCGTCGAAATCGTTCGACAACATCCGAGGTAAGTCTTCGAGTAATGACCCTACTTGAATTATATTGAAATCATGCTCCTTGTGTGTGGCCATTGACCGAAATTGTAAAAGTTTGATAAATATTTTGTGTTTGAGCCTTAGTAACGAAAATGAAATATGGATGTGTCGTGATTATTGATATATGTGTACATGAGCATTTGAATGATATCCGGGCTAAGTCCGAAGGCATTTATGCTAGTGATTATATCCGGGCTAAGACCAAGGCATTCGTATGAGTTGTTATATCCGGGCTAAGACCAAGGCAATTGTGCAAGTTACCAAATCCGGGTTAAGACCAAGGCAATTGTGCTTGTGGTTATATCCGGTTAAATCCCAAAGGTGCGTGAATTTGAAATGAGCAATCTTGCTGTAAAATTTCAGTTTATACACTTGTGAAAATTCCAGCAATGAGGTATGTTCGTATGTGCTTGAATTAGTTGAGTCCTTACAAGTAAGAATTTGCTTAGTTGATAAACGAGCTACCGGCCTTTGGCTGAGTTGTTCTTTTGTGTATAAACATAAGGGTCGGTAAGTATGATTATGAGCATGTGTATTAATAAAGTGATTCATTTAGTTATGTAAACGTAATACTTTAGTCAAAGCTGATTTCATTACTTGAGACTTACTAAGCATTAAAATGCTTACCCCGTTGCTTTGGCTCTTTGTTTTATAGATTTTGCTCGTTAGTTATCGAATTCGGGATCATCGAAGTCGAAGTCATCCACACTATCAAAGCCCCCATTTTGGTACAATTTTGGTTGAACTATGAAATAGCATGTATAGGACTACCCTTTGGTTGTAGGTCATGTACCTTTCGGTTTTGTGTAAACTTGGATAGCCATGCGAAAATGGCTATATATCGTTTTAGCATAGTACTATAATCGTTTGTATGTTGATCATTATGAGGTATGGAATGGTTTTGAAACGATTAGCCATTGGAATGGTTAATCATGATCACACTTTGTGCTATATATGCAAAAGGGCCAATTGAATCATGGAAATCATGAAATAGGTAAAGCCTACCTTAAAGGCGGAATCTTGACAGCAGCAGTGATGTGGATGTGAAAAATCACTAAAAATAGTAGGAATGGTATTAAATAGTGAATAAATTATGTAAATGAACCTTGATGAATTCCACTTTCATATGGAAGAAATGAAACGGTCATATGAGTTATATGTTAAGAGCTATTAAAGTTCTCGTGAAACAGGGCCAGAACGGTTTCTGGATCCCCTGTTCCGACTTTGGAAATTCATTGTAAATTAACCAGAGATAATTAGGAGTCATGCCATATATGTATAGATTCCTCTCTGAGTCTAGTTTCTATGGAAAGAAACGGCATCAGTATTGAAGCCCTGTACGGGGTGATATCCAATTCGTAATGCGTGAAGGTCAGTGTAGTCGAACCCTGGATTAGGGGAGACTTTAACTAATAAAATGTACTAATTGGCCCAACCAAAAATTCTAGAAAAAATTATGTTGATGGACTTATGAGTCTAGTTTCAGGGAAAATTTACGAAACTGATTTTCGAGCTTTAAAACTTAAGATATGATTTTTAAGGCGACAGTGATGCAGTAACCAGCTAGTCTGGAAAATTTTTTATGGATTTGTGAAACAATTAAGTTAAGTCTGTGCACCTTGTGTTCGACTCGTAACGGACCGGATCTGGGTGTTACAATTTTATTGGTATCGAGCTACGGTTTAGTCGATTCTAGGACTACCGTAATGCGTTTGGGTCTAGCTATACATGCCATTTTATGTGATTATTTGATAGTGTGGTGATTTCGACGTTTGAATTTGTGTTTATTTATAGTAATGGATACCGATCCCAACCGAGCGATAGTGATGATGTGGAGAGTGTGGCGCTGCTCCGCACAAGGGACAATACGGCCGGACTCTCAACTTTGTTGCTAGCAATCCGAATGATGAGGCTTGGCAAGCTTTCTATAGCGTGATGAATGATTAGTTTAACCAATACATTCGAACTAACACGATGTTCATAACCTCCATTCCCGCTAATACAACCCCGCACCTACAATGCCTCCGAATCGACCAAATAAGGTCCAATAAGCCCCAGTTGATGAATCCGAAAACATGGGGCTCTGAATTTAAAGCTACGAGATAGCGACGATGCCGAGCAAGCTGAATTTTGGTTGGACAACACTATCCAAGATACTCGATGAGCTATCTTGTACACCGATGAATGCCTAAAGTGTACTATCTCCTTGTTACGTGATTACGCCTACTATTGGTGGTGTACTCGACTTCTGTTGCCCCGAGAGCAAGTAACTTGGGAGTTTTTCCAAACCGAGTTTGGAAAAAGTATATCGATCGAGATTTATGGATCAAAAGCGGAAGGAATTTCTTGAACTTAAACAAGGTTCCATGTCGATTCACACCGACTATGAGCGAAAATTTGTGAGGCTTAGCGATGCGATGCGAGAATGTATTTCTTGAAGCGTGATGTAAACGCTGAAGATGGATGAATAATGATATAAAGTCGTATGTTGGCATTTTGGAAATCCAGAGTTTGTGGCTCTTGTCGAGCGGCGTGCAAAGCCGAGGAGCTCGATATGGAGAAAAGAAAAGTGAAGTGGGAGCAAGGGAGTTTCATAAGAGGTCTTGGGAAGCCCTTCCCACATCATCAAAGAAATTTAGAGATGGCTTAGGCGGTCTAGAGACACGGGCTTTTCTAGGCGAGATCGCGATCGACCCCTGTGACCACACGAGTCACTTCGATCGCCGATGGTGGAAATGATCGTCGAGAGAGCGGAGTGCGATTGTGGCAAATGGCATTAGGAAGTTGTAGATTCCGTGACCGCTCTGTTACAAGTGCGGAGCGATTGACCACTTCATTAAAGATTGCCCAAGGTTATGCGAGCAGAATGTATATCGAGTGGGAAACCGGGTGCTACCACCGCCGAGGTAGACCATCTAGAAATACGGGCAATGCTAGTGGTGGTCGAGAGGATCTAGAGATGCTACGACTAGATCCGAGGCTCGCGCTCTGCTAGGGCTTATGCCATACTGGCAGACGTGAGGATGCTTCCTCGCCGGATGTTATTACCTGGTACTTTCACTCTCTTTGATACTAATGTGATTGCTTTAATTGACCTTGGTTCTACTCACTCTTATATATGCGAAATCGTAGCATCCAAGAAGACTTTACCTATTGAGTCTCTTCGAGTTCGTAATTCGGTGTCAAATCCCTTGGGTCGTTACGTCTTTGGTCGACAAAGTGTGTAAGAAATGTCCCTAGTAATTGAGGTTCCTGTTTTCCGGCGGACTTGATGCTTTTGCCGTTCGATGAATTTGATGTTATTCTTGGGTTGGATTGGTTTACCGTGCATGATGCGGTTGTGAATTGCAAAAGCAAGACTATTGATTTGAGGTGCGCAAATAACGAGATGATCCGAGTTGAGTCTACGAACTTGAAGGGGGTGCCAGCTGTAATATCATCAATGTTGGCCCAGAAATATGTAAGAAAAGGGTGCGAAGCATACCTTGCGTATGTACTTGATGATAAGGAGTTAGAAACAAAACCTGAATCTGTGCTTGGTGGTTTGTGAATACCGGATGTTTTCCCAAAGAATTATCTGGGTTTACCCCTGCTCGGGAGGTAGAGTTTGGTATTGAGCTTATACCAGGACCACACCGATTTCGATAGCTCCGTGATCGTATGGCACCAACGGAATTGAAGGAGTTGAAAGCTCGGTTGCAAGAGTTGGTGGATAGAGGTTTTGCTCGCCTGAGTTTTTCACCTTGGGGTGCACCGGTGTTGTTTGTGAAAAGAAGGACGGAACCATGAGGTTGTGCATCGACTATCGTCGACAATAAAGTGACAATAAAGAACAAATATCCGTTATCAGCGTATCGATGATTTGTTCGATCAATGAAGGAGCCTCGGTGTTCTCGAAAATAGATTTGAGATCGGGCTATTATCGATTCTTGAATCCGAGATTCGGATATACCCAAAAGCGCCTTGAGCGAGATATGGTCACTACGAGTTCTTAGTGATGCCATTTGGGCTCACTAATGCCCTACGGTATTTATGGATTTGATGAATCGATTTTCAGACCATATTTGGATCGGTTCGTAGTTGTGTTCATTGACGACATCTGGTCTATTCAAGAGATGAGACCGAACATGCGAGCACCGAGATTAGTGTTGCAAATATTACGGGATAAGCGGTTATATGCTAAGTTCAAGTGTGAGTTACGGTTAGAGAGGTTAGCTTCTTGGGTCATGTGATATCTCGATCGGGTATTCGAGTCGACCGAGCAAAATTTCAGCCATACTTAACTGGAAGCCTCCAAGAAATATTACTAAGGTTCGAGCTTTTTGGGACTTGCGGTTACTACCGACGGTTTGTAAAAGGATTCTCGATGATAGCCACACCCATGATGAAACCGCTTGAAAGATGTCAAGTTTGAATGGACGGAAAAGTGTCGAAAAGTTTGACCAATTGAAAACTCATTTGTGGAAGCTCAATACTAGTACTGACCGAATCGGCAAAGAGTTTGTCATCTATAGTGACGCCTCCCTACTTGGGTTAGGTTGCGTATTGATGCAAGAAGGTCGAGTTGTGGCCTATGCGTCGAGGCAATTAAAGCCACATGAGAAAAATTATCCGACCCATGATCTCGAATTGGTCGCCATCGTATTCGCCTTTAAAGATATGGCGACATTACTTATTTGGTGAGAAGTGCCATGTATTCGGATCACAAAAGTCTCAAATATTTGATGACTCAAAGAGACTTAAATCTCGACAAAGGCGTTGGCTCGAGTTGTTAAAAGATTATGAGCTTGTCATTGATTATCACCCGGGAAAGGCTAATGTGGTTGCGGACGCCTTAAGCGAAAATCACTGCTTGCTTTACGAGCTATGAATGTACACTTGTCTATTCTACCCGACAATGTGTTAGTAGCGAATTAAAGGCCAAACCATTATTGACTCATCAAATTCGTGAAGCTCGAAAGTTGACGATGAGTTGATTGTAAAGCGAAATTTGAATGTGTTCGAACAAGGAATCGGAGTTTCAAATTGATGATGACGATTGTTTGAGGTTGAAGTCGTCTGTGTGTTCCAAAGAATTGAACTTATTTCGATAATTCTGAATGAAGCCCATTGTAGCCGAATGGCAATCCACCCGGGGAGTACGAAGATGTACAATGATTTGAAACGTCGGTTTTGGTGGCATGGTATGAAACGAGACATCTCCGACTTTGTTTGAGATGTTTAATATGTCAACAAGTGAAAGCGGAACATCGGTGCCTTGTGGTTACTTCATAGATCACGATACCCGAGTGGAAATGGGATCGAGTCACAATGGACTTTGTGTCCGGACTGCCATTGTCAGCGAGCAAGAAGGATGCGATTTGGGACCTGTCAACTTGTGTGAGCAGCCCGTGTAGTTATGTCCTGACTGTCAGCTTGTGTGATTAGGCTGGTGATTAGCTTGACAGCAAGCAATCTGTGATTGTGATATGAGGTAGCAGGTGGCTACGTTTGAAGCACTATGTGCAAGTCTTCCATTTATCCGATAGTATTCTGAGTGTTCAACGGGTAAATCAGTAAACTGTTCGACAAGTAAGTCATTGATGAGGATGTGACAGCCTTAAAACGACCCTAGTCAGAATGTGGTTTCTGGACCACAAAACCGAGGCATAAAAATAATTTAATATTTATTTTATTGCCTATAATATGTGCTAACTCATGTGTGACATTTTTGATGTTTGATTTAGAGTTATAAATGTGAATTTCACTAGAAAGGACCTAGTAGAAAACTTTGAAAATATGATGGGGAAATGTGTGATGACTAATTAAAGCATGCATGCAAAACAATGGCCTTGCATGTCAAATATCCCTCTTTTTATAGGAGGTGGCCGGCCATGACAAGGGAGGATAGGCAAAACATGTCATAGATATGTTTTGTTGGTGCATTAGGGAGAAACATTAAACTAAGGGGTATGGGTAATAAAAAAAATGAAAAAAAAAATGTGTGTGAAGGCTTCTCCCCTCCCCATTGCCGTGTATTGAAGAAAAGAAAAGAAAAAAAATTGCTCATCCATTTCATTCTCTCTTGACCGAAAATACTAAAGAGGAAGGAAGGAATTTTTGCTTCATGTTTGGTTTGGAAGGGGATTAGGAAGAGATTTGGCTATACTTGCATCAAGATTAAGGTATGTTTGAGGTTGTGCCATGAGATTCATGCATGTTTTTAGTTGCTAGCTTGATGTTCTTATTAGCCCATGGTTCAAATCTTTGCTATGTCATGGAATGATATTCGCCAAAGGGATGTGGTGTTAATGCCATTGCATGCTAAATATCAAGCTTGATAATGATACATGCGATGGGGATTGAGGACTCTTAGATTTTCTTTTAGCATTTTTGAATGAGATACTAAGTTCTTTGTTTAACCATGACCAAATTGAAAGCGGTATGGTGTTGTGGTGTATTCGCCATGGTATATCCATAAGTATGATTCATGCATGTTGCATGGTAGGTAAGATTTGAGCTTTGGATATGTGTTTATATTTGGATATAAGCAACTTGGGATTCGACCCTTGCACCTACATGAATATATGTTTGCACATGATGTATTGGTATGACATATATACTGTTTCAAGGTGTATATTTGCTTGTGATGATGTTTGGTTATGAAGTAAATGAGAGATGTGTATTGGGCTACAATATGTAATCGTTAGTTAGTAAAATGTATGCTGTTTTGTGTGGTATTAAGTGTATAATTGGCCTCAACATGGACATGCATATTCAGCCACATGAGGGAGTTGGTGTGCATGCATTCGGTTAGAGGCAAGCATATTGATGCCTATTCTTGGCTTGGAAAATTGCTAAGGAGAGTACTAACTAATGTGTTGAATTCGATTCGTGATTTCATACACATGTGACTCTAATGTCTAATGTATATAAGGGCTAAGTACCTTGAGCTTCACTTTGATGATTGAATGAATTGTATTGAATTGCTTGTTGTGATTAAAAATTGTGCATGACCATTGAGTATTTGAGCTAAAGGATGGCCAAGGCCATAGGACCATTTAAATTTCCTTGTCATATTCGGCCATAAGCTATCATAATAAGATTTTAATAAGTTAAATTTGTGTGAATTAGCTCAAGAGCTTAGAGGACCACCGTTGGATAAGGGAAAGGAAAAAGTGATCGAATAGCCGTCGAAATCGTTCGACAACATCCGAGGTAAGTCTTCGAGTAATGACCCTACTTGAATTATATTGAAATCATGCTCCTTGTGTGTGGCCATTGAGCCGAAATTGTAAAGGTTTGATAAATATTTTGTGTTTGAGCCTTAGTAACGAAAATGAAATATGGATGTGTCGTGATTATTGATATATGTGTACATGAGCATTTGAATGATATCGGGCTAAGTCCCGAAGGCATTTATGCTAGTGATTATATCGGGCTAAGACCAAGGCATTCGTGCGAGTTGTTATATCCGGGCTAAGACCCGAAGGCAATTGTGCAAGTTACCAAATCCGGGTTAAGACCCGAAGGCAATTGTGCTTGTGGTTATATCCGGTTAAATCCCAAAGGTACGTGAATTCGGAAATGAGCAATCTTGCTGTAAAAATTTTAGTTTATACACTTGTGAAAATTCCAGCAATGAGGTATGTTCGTATGTGCTTGAATTAGTTGAGTCCTTACAACTAAGAATTTGCTTAGTTGATAAACGAGCTAGGCCTTTGGTGAGTTGTTCTTTTGTGTATAAACATAAGGGTCGGTAATGTGAAGTAAGTATGATTATGAGAATGTGTATTAATAAAGTGATTCATTTAGTTATGTAAACGTAATACTTTAGTCAAAGCTGATTTCATTACTTGAGACTTACTAAGCATTAAAATGCTTACCCGCTGCTTTGGCTCTCTGTTTTATAGATTTTGCTCGTTAGCTATCGGATTCGGGATCATCAAGTCGAAGTCATCCACACTATCAAAGCCCCCATTTTGGTACAATTTTGGTTGAACTATGAAATGGCATGTATAGGACTACCCTTTGGTTGTAGGTCATGTACCTTTCGGTTTTGTGTAAACTTGGATAGCCATGCAAAATGGCTTATATCGTTTTAGCATAGTACTATAATCGTTTGTATGTTGATCATTATGAGGTATGGAATGGTTTTGAAACGATTAGCCATTGGAATGGTTAATCATGATCACACTTTGTGCTATATATGCAAAAGGGCCAATTGAATCATGGAAATCATGAAATAGGTAAAGCCTACCTTAAAGGCGAATCTTGACAAAGAAGAGTGATGTGGATGTGAAAAATCACTAAAAATAGTAGGAATGGTATTAAATAGTGAATAAATTATGTAAATGAACCTTGATGAATTCCACTTTCATATGGAAGAAACAAGCGGTCATATGAGTTATATGTTAAGAGCTATTAAAGTTCTCGTGAAAGCAGGGCGAACGGTTTCTGGATCCCTGTTCCGACTTTGGAAATTCATTGTAAATTAACCAGAGATAATTAGGAGCCATGCCATATATGTATAGATTCCTCTCTGAGTCTAGTTTCTATGGAAACAAACGGCATCAGTATTGAAGCCCTGTACAGGAGATATCCAATTCGTAATGCGTGAAGGTCAGTGTAGTCGAACCCTGGATTAGGGAGACTTTAACTAATAAAATGTACTAATTGGCCTGACCAAAATTCTAGAAAAATTATGTTGATGGACTTATGAGTCTAGTTTCAGGAAAATTCTGAAACTGATTTTCGAGCTTTAAAACTCAAGATATGATTTTTAAGGCGATAAAGTGATGCAAATAACCACTAGTCCGGAAAATTTTTTTATGGATTGTGAAACAATTAAGTTAAGTCTGTGTGCACCTTGTGTTCGACTCCGGTAACGGACTCGGGTATGGGGTGTTACAGAGGAAATATGAGAATTTATTATGAATTAGTATATGTATGTACGAAAAACTCTTATAAACGAACCCCGTATGTGATGATCTTTCAGTAATGTTAAAAATGTGTAAGTTATGCATATAAATTTAAGTTATGCCTATGAATTTATGATGGCACATATGTAAACTATGTTATGTCAATGGTATCTATATATATATTAATGATTATGCTTCTATTTATTTGCATGTGAACTTACTAAGCTATATGCTTACTCCCCTCTTTTTTCCATTTTCTTATAGTATCGCCAAGCTAGCTCGAGGATCGAAGGACGTCGAAGACTCGATCACACAATCAATTGGAAAATTTGGGTATAGTTAGTCTCAACATTTTGAGCATGGTATGTATAAGGACTTGGTCTTTTTGTTATATGTCATATTGATTTAGCCAAATGTGTTGGCTTATGGTAATATTTGATTCATTTTGTATATGACCCTGTGATGTGGTTTATATTTATTATTTAGGTTGTAACCCTAATTAATTATGCATGCATGAAATGTGTTATGTTTGATGTGGTTGCCTGTGGATGATATGCGAGATGGATGACACCTTGTGCTTAATGAATAAATTATGGATAATGAGTATGACCAAAGCTATGGTATAATTGAGTAAATTGAACGTAGGTTATCACGAGGAATAAATATGAAATTGGTGTGGAATGCCATATGAAAGCATGATGGTTTGGCTAGATGATATGTTGACATTACAAAGTCATGGATTAATCATGTTTATAAGTATTTTAGTGACTAAATATACTATGTTGCATGCCATAAAAATGTGTGAGTGAGCATATAAGGGTGACAAATGGCTTAGAAAATAGCCTCAAAGTTGTCCACACGAGTAGACACACGAACGTGTGTCTACACATCTGCCCCATGGGCATGTGATTCGATCGTGTGTCCCTGCACCTTAATTAGGTGAAATAGAATGCCCAGTAGTAAACACACCGGTAGAGACGCGGCCGTGTGTCTCAGCTGTGTGAAGGGCACGACCTTAGGACATGGGCATGTGCCCAGGCCGTGTGAAGTCTGCACCTGATTTTGGAATTTAATTCGCCATACGGCCTAAGCACACAGGCGTGTGACTTGGCCGTGTGAACCTAGTTGTGTTGATAACGTCATAAACAAAGAGTTACATGGGCTTAGGACAAGGGCGTGTCCCAACCCACATGGACGTGTGTGACCACACGGCCTACCCACACGGGTGTGTGACCTTGTTTCATGAAAATTTTTCTAAGTTTTTCTAAAGTCCTCAGATTTGTCTCAAACTAATCTTGATGTATGTTTTAGGCCTCGTGGGCCCATATATGGGGCAATTTGCTTATGTATGAATGAATTCATTTTGAACAAAGTTTTATGGTTGGCTGTGTGTGTGTTTGCTAGTATTTAAGTTTGATAATCCAGGTGTCAGACTCAGGTAAGGGGTGTTACAGTTAGTGGTATCAAAGCGACGGTTGAGTCGATTGTAGCGTGTGTACGAGTCTAGCTATACATACCATACATATATTATGATAGTGTGATGACTCCTGACGATTTTGACATGTGTTTTCATATAGTAAATGGATCTCGATAGAGCAGTAGCGGATTATGTTGAAAGTAACGCTTTGCACCCATTGAAGAAGGCGTGGCCAATCGATAGTATACCCTCTATAGTTAATCGAGGAGGAGGCGGTAGGGAAGCCTTTCTCTATATGATGGACGTCTGGTATATGTAGTTTGTTTGAATGAACTCAAACGCTCAACCCCCTCCACCCCTGCCTATTCCTCAGCCTATTCCTGTAGCACCCCTAGGTATAGGTTTTATGAGACTGAATAGACCTCCAGCGGATAAAATTCGAAAGCAAGGTATAGGGTGTTTGATGAGTTATCATACACACCTAAGGAATGCATGAAGTGTGTTGTGTCCCTCCTGAGAGACTCAGCTTATTAGTGGGTGGAATGCCCTTGTGTCAGTGGTACCAAGGGAGAGAATTAACTGAGAATTTCTCCAAGAAGAATTCTATAAGAAGTACATTAGCCAGATATTTATTGATCAAAAAAGGAAGGAATTCCTCGACTTAAAACAGTGTCGAATGACGGTAACAGAATATGAGAGTGAATTTGTGAGTCTAAGCAAATACACTTGAGAATGTGTATCGACTGAGGCCATCATGTGCAAAAGTTTTGAAGATTGATTAAACGAAGACATTCGATTGTTGGTGGGTGTCCTTGAACTGAGAGAATTTATTGTGCTTGTAGAAAGAGCTTGTAACGAGCTTGTAAGCCGAGGAATTGGCTAAAGAGAAGAGAAAAGATGAGTTAGAGTCTTGAGATTCGAAGAAGAGACAGATGGTTAAATCATGTAGTCCTCAACTAAGAAACCGAGAGAGTTTAATACTAGGTCGAGTGTTTCAGCTGGGTTTTCGAACAAAAACCCTGGAAAATATTATTTAGGTCATAAGGCTCAAACTACTTCGATATCTAGTGTAGGTAACGCTCGACCTAATAGACCTGAGTGTCAGTATTGTGGCAGACGTCACCCCGGTGAATGCTGGATGAATAGCCGGGCATGTTTCAAGTGTGGACCACATGATCATTTTATCAAGGATTGTCTTGAGACGATTGAAAAGGAAAAATTTTAGAGTGTAAGGTCGGGCAATGCTACTTCTAGAGGGAGACCACAGAAGAATCTGGGAAATGGAATGAGTAGTAAGAGTGCACCTAGGGAACCAGTTGTGAGACCTGAGGGTAGAGCACCTGCAAGGACTTACACCATTTGCGCTCGTGAAGAGGCTTCATCCCCTGATGTGATTACGGGTACTTTTTCTCTCTATGATACTTCTATTGTTGCTTTGATTGATTCGGGATCTACCCATTTGTATGTATGTGTGAAATTGGTGTCTAGCATGAATATGCCCGTTGAGTCTACAGAATTTGTAATAAAAATGTCAAACCCTCTAGGCAAGCATGTGATCGTTGACAAAGTATGTAAGAACTACCCTTTAATGGTTAGAGGTCATTGTTTTCCTACTAATCTCATGCTTTTGCCATTTGATGAATTTGATGTAATACTTGGTATGGATTGGTTGACCATGCATGATGTAGTAGTAAACTGTGGAAGGAAAATCATTGAATTGAAATGTGAAAGTGGTGATATTCTTTGGGTTGAATAAGATGAATTAGATAGCTTGCCTGTAGTGATTTCTTCTATGACTGCTCAGATATGTATGAGAAAGGGTTATGAAACTTATCTTGCCTTTGTGTTGAATACGAAGGAGTCTGAGATGAAAACTGAGTCAGTTCTGGTAGTATGCGAATATCCAGATGTGTTCCCGGAAGAGTTGCCCGGACTGCCTCCAATTAGAGAAGTTGAGTTTGGCGTTGAATTAGCTCCTGGTATTGCACTTATTTCGATTACTCCGTGTCGGATGGCTCCAACGGAGTTAAATAAGTTAAAAATCCAGTTACAAGAGTTAACGAATAAAGGTTTCGCGAGACCTAGTTATTCTTTGTGGGGTGTACTGGTGCTATTTGTGAAAAAGAAAGATGGTTCAATGAGATTATGCATTGACTACCGACAGCTCAATAAGGTAACTATAAAGAACAAGTACCCTTTACCAAGAACCAATGACTTGTTTGACCAATTGAAGGGAGCCACAATATTTTCAAAGATAGACTTGAGGTCCAGTTACTACCAGTTGAGAGTTAAAGATTCAGACGTACCAAATATTGCATTTCGGGCGAGGTATGGTCACTATGAATTTTTTGTTATGCCTTTTGGTTTAATGAATGCTCCCGTGGTATTTATGGATTTAATGAACCGTATTTTCCGACCATACTTAGATAAATTTATGGTTGTTTTTATTGATGATATACTGATTTATTCTCGTAATGAGACCGAGCATGCCGAACATTTGAGAACGGTTTTACAAACCTTGAGAGACAAGCAGTTGTATGCTAAGTTTAGTAAAAGTGAGTTTTGGCTTCGAGAAGTCGAATTCTTGGGGCACATTGTTTCAAGTGATGGCATTCGAGTAGACCCAAGTAAGATTTCAGCTTTTGTTGAATAGAAACAGCCAAGGAATGTGTCAAAGGTTAGAAGCTTCCTAGGCTTAGCCGGTTATTATAGACAGTTTGTTAAAGGATTTTTCATGATTGCTACTCCAATGACGAGATTGTTACAAAAGGATGTCAAGTTCGAGTGGACAGAAAAATGCCAATAGAGTTTTGAGAAACTAAAGGCATTATTTACTGAGGCTCCAATTTTAGTACAACCTGAACCGGGAAAAGAATTTGTGGTTTATATTGATGCATCCTTAAATGGATTGGGTTGTGTACTTATGCAAGAAGGTAAGTGATAGCTTATGCCTCGAGGCGGCTAAAACCGCATGAGAAGAATTATTTGACGCACGATTTGAAATTGGCTGCCATTGTGTTTGCGTTTAGAGACATCATTTGTATGGTGAGAAATGTCCTGTGTATACTGATCATAAAAGTCTAAAGTACCTGATAACTCAAAAGGATTTGAACTTATGACAACGGAGATGGCTAAAGTTGATAAAAGATTATAAGCTAGTGATTGATTATCATCTGGGGAAGGTGAACGTGGTCGTTGATGCCTTGAGTAGGAAATCCTTGTTTTCATTGACGGCTATGAACACTCAATTGGCCTTATCCGATGATGGCTCTATTCTAGCTAAGTCAAGAGCTAGACCAATGTTTCTCCAAGAGATTTATGAAGCTCAGCAAAGTGACAGTGATTTGCAAGCCAAAAGAATCCAATGTGAATCAGGTATGGAATCAGATTTTTGGATTAGTTCCGATGGTTGCTTGATGTTCCGAGATAGGATTTGTATTCCTAAGAATACCAAGTTGATTTAGAAGATTTTGCTTGAGGCCCATAGTGGTTGTTTGTCTATGCATCAGGATAGTACAAAAATGTACAATGACTTGAAAAAATTGTAATGGTAGCCGAGTATGAAAAGAGATATTTTCGAGTTCGGTCCAAGATGCCTGATTTGTCAACAAGTGAAAGCTGAACACCAAGTACCTTTAAGCTTACTTCATCCTATGATGGTTCCTGAGTGGAAATGGGACTGTATTACTATGGATTTCGTGACGGGTTTGCCTTTGACGCCGAGAAAGAAAAATGCTATATGGGTTGTTGTAGATCGATTGACAAGGTCGACTCATTTTATCCCGGTACGCACTGACTATTCACTTGATAAGTTAGCCGAGTTGTATATTTATGAAATATTGAGGTTGCAAGGAGTGCCTTTATTGATTATATTGGATAGAGATCTGAGGTTCACTTTGCGATTTTGGAAGAAGTTGCAGGAAGCTTTAGGTACAAAGTTAAATTGAGTACCGTTTTCCATCCGCAGATTGACGGTCAGTCTGAGCAAGTAATTTAAATTCTTGAAGATATGCTGCGGTGTTGTGTCATTGAGTTCCAAGGTAATTGAGAAAAGTATTTAGGCGTAAGTGCCGAACGCCTATGTATTGGACCAAACTCAGAGAGAAATAGATTCACAGAGTTGATTTAGTCAGAGAAACTGAAAAAAGAGTAAGGGTGATCCGTGATTGTGTGAAGACTGCTTCAGATAGAAAAAAGTCGTATGCGGATTTGAAATGGAAAGGGATTAAGTTTTAGATTGGTGATAAGGTATTTTTGAAAGTGTCTCCATAGAAAAAGGTTTTGAGATTTGGTAGAAAAGGCAAATTAATTCCACGATTTATTGGACCGTATGAGATCACTGAAAAAGTAGGGCCAATTGCCTATCGATTAGCCTTGCCATCTGAATTGGAAACTATTAATGATGTGTTCTATATGTCTATGTTGTGCCGATACCGATCTAATCCTTCGCATGTGATTTCACCGACAGAGGTGGAGATCTGACCGGATATCACTTATGTTGAAGAGTCGGTTAAGATATTAGTCTGGGAATTAAAACAATTGAGAAACAAAATTACTGCCCTTTTGTGAAAGTTTTATGGCAAAGACATGGGGTTGAAGAGGCCACATAGGAGACCGAGGAAAACATGAGAAACCAATACCCAAACCTTTTCACCGGTAAGATTTTCGGGGACTAAAATCCCTAAGGGGGAGAATTGTAACATCTCGAATTAGGGCATAGTCAGAACAGTGTATTCAAGATCACAAATCCAAAGTATAAATAATTATTTTATGATTTTTAGGAGATCTATGATGTGATTGCATGCTTGTGTAAAAATTTCATGAGGAAATTTCATTGATTAAGTGTTCAATTTGACATTTAGGGCTAAATTGCAAAAGTTGCAAAATGTGAGTTCTAGAAACCTTAAGCATGAAATTGCCATGGATTATTAATTAAAGGTCCTTAAATAGAAATTTTTCCAATTTCTATTTTTATGGACAAAAAGGGCATGAATAGGAAAAATTTGAAAGAAAGGCCTTAAAGGCATTTTTGTCATTTGGTTAATAAAAGAATAAAAAGGGAAAATAAGGCCAAAATTTGTCCATCTTCTCCAACCCTTGGCTGAAATTCTCAAGCTTTCCATAGCTAAGGTTTTGTCATCTTTCAAGCTTGATTGTAAGTACATCCTATCACCGTTTTTAATGCTCTTTACATTTTTCAAGTCCTCGTAACTCGATTTACCTATTTCTACCACTATTTTGAAGTAGGGTACATGTTTGAAATTTGACCCATGTATGACATGCATGTGTTTTGATGTTTAATGGACGAATATGAATGTTTGATGTGTAATAAACATCTTTTACCAAGTGATTTCTAGTGAAAATGGCTAAAAAGGACTTAATTGTAAAGTTTGTAAAATAGGAAGTAAGATGTATGATTTAATGAGAAATGTAGGCTTCTATGAGTATATTATAAGTTTGGCTAGGCTTGGGTAACAAAGAAAATGAACACATTTCATTCTATGAGCTTAATGATTAATTTGCAAATATGTGAAAGTTTAGGGGCAAAATTTCAATTTTGCCTAAATATGGTTCTTGGACTGATTTGAATAATGTGATGATTAAATGACATGTATTTGCTATTATAGATCAAGAAAAACAGAGTCCGGACCTAGACTGGGGAAAGAACAAGGTTTTGGAGTAAATTGAATTAATTATCCATATTTTGCACCAAGGTAAGTTCATGTGTAAATAATGCAATATTGTTTCATGTTTTAATGCTTTATTAATGTATGAATTTCTATGTTTGATTTTTTATAATGAGTGTATGAACGATATTATGGTTAATGAGAATGACATTGTGAACAAGTTCGATGAATATGTGATATCGAGAAAAAATCCCGTTTGAACCTTAGGAAGAATTTAGGATAGAATGTGACATGTCACTAGGATCTATATGAGTTGAGCTCATGAGATATACGATATGTGTTTATGTGAATCCGGGTGCTGGTCTTGTATGTTCTACCGGTGGCTGGGTCGCCTGGCATGTGTTACGGGTACCTGTTAGCTTGTGTGAGCAGGCCGTGTAGTTACGTTCTGACTGTCAGCTTGTGTGAGCTGGCTCGTGATTAGCTCGAGAGTGAGCAATGTGTGATTGTGATATGAGGTAGCAAGTGGCTACTTTTGAAGCACTATGTGCAAGTCTTCCATGTATCCGATAGTATTCTGAGTGTTCAACGGGTAAATCAGTGAATTGTTCGACAAGTCATTGATGAGGAAATATGAGAATGTATTACAAATTAGTACATGCATGTGCGAAAAACTCTTATGAACGTACCCCGTATGTGATGATCTTTCAGTAATGTTGAAAATGTGTAAGTTATGCATATAAATTTAAGTTATGCCTATGAATTTATGATGGCACATATGTAAAGTATGTTATGTCAATGGTATCTATATATATATATATTAATGATTATGTTGCTATTTATTTTCATGTGAACTTACTAAGCTATATGCTTACTCCCCTTTCTTTTCCATTTTCTTATAGTATCGCCAAGCTAGCTCGAGGATCAAAGGACGTCGGAGACTCGATGACACTATCAATTGGAAAATTTGGGTATAGTTAGTCTCAACATTTTGAGCATGGCATGTTTAGGGACTTGATCTTTTTGTTATATGTCATATTGGTTTAGCCAAATGTGTTGGCTTATGGTAATATTTGATTCATTTTGTATATGGCCAAGTGATATGGTTCATATTGATTATTTGGGTTGTAAGCCTAATTAATTATGCATGCATGCAATGTGTTATGTTTGATGTGGTTTCCTGTGGGTGATATGCGAGATGAATGGCATCTGTGCTTAATGAATGAATTGTGGCTAATGAGTATGACCAAAGCTATGGTATAATTAAGTAAATTGAAAGTAGGTTATCATGATGAATGAATATGAAATTGGTGTGGAATGCCATATGAAAGCATGATGGTTGTAACGCCCCCACGCCCAAAACCGTCGCCGGAGTCGAGCTTGAGGGGTTACCGAACATAATTTATCAAATTAAGAACTTCAAATTATTTGTTTCTACATTCACAGCTTTCTAGCTACCCGCGTCACAGTTACAAGAAAAATCATATCTCGAGTTACGAAACTCAAAATCAAGATCCGTAAATTTTATCTAAATCTAGACTCATATATATATTTACTAATTTGTTTCTAGAATTTTTGGTTGGGCCAATTAGTACAGTTTATTAGTTAAAGTCTCCCCTGTTTCAGGGTTTGACTGCTCTGACCTCTGTATATTACGAATCAGATATCTCTCTATAAAGAATTTCAATAAATACAAGGTTTGTTTCTATTAAAACTAGACTCAACAAGGAATCTGTACATATAAATAATTACTTATAATTATTTTTTTACTATTTATTATGAATTTTTAAAGTCATAACAGAGGATCCAGAAATCACTCTGGCCCTGTTTCACAAGGTTTCAAATATCTCATAAAGTATAATTTATATGCCTGTTTTTTTTAATCCATATGAAAATAGACTCATTAAGCTTAAATTTCATAACTTTCTCATCATTTAATTCCATTTATACTATTTTTAGTGATTTTTCAAATTCATGTCATTGCTGCAGCAATATTCTGTTTTAAGGCAAATTTCATCTTTTCATGAGTTGTTATGAACTAGATAACCTATTAAACTTCCATGATATCAAACATGATCTAAATTTAACCATCACCATGGCTTATCAATATCAAACATTTTCTTAACCAATCATGGCCATATCATAAAATTATTTACACAAAATAAGTATATTGCTATACATGCCATACTTAAGTTTTACAAGCATTTACCCAGATGAAAGTCCTTTGGATAGTGTGATTGAACCTTCGACCCGTCCCGATTCCTGAGCTGGCTTGTTCAAAACTACAGTAAATAAAGAGGAGGGAGTAAGCATAAATGCTTAGTAAGTTCATATGTAAATAACAAGTAACATAACAATACAAATATACCAAACAACTTTAGCATGGTATCACCAAAACATATATCACATTTCTAAACATCATTCATCATCTTACCACCTTATCGTTGTTGTATCTATTTTCAACCCGAGGGTTAAGAACATACCTATCCAAAGTGTCCATTTCACAACACTTACCAAAACGTCGCTTGCATCTTAAGTGTTCTTCCATTTCACTAGAAATTTCACCCGTTGAACACATCGGAATACAACTATGATACACGGATAATTTGCACATAAGTGCCTCATATGTAATCAAGAAATCATGTAACCCGCCCCTAAGTGAACTCGGACTCAACTCAAAGAGCTCGGGCGCTCTCATCCATAAGTGAACTCGAACTCAACTCAACGAGTTCGGATGCCTAGTTACATTTCACGAACTCGGACTCAACTCAACGAGTTCGGACATTCGCATCCATAAGTGAACTCGGACTCAACTCAACGAGTTCGGATGCTCAACCATCCTAGTGACATGTCACTTGTATCCTAATCTATTCCTAAGGTTCAAACGGGCTTTTCCTCGATCTCACATTTGCCGTCTTCCATGGAATATCGAACCGATACTCGGTAGCAATTCATATTTATCAAGTAGTAAACATAATTTGCATATTACTCAATATTAACCACAAAGCATAATATTTCACGATTAAAAATCAGCATATCATATAATTAACATTAATAACTTAAAAATAACATTTATGCTACATTATTTACACATGAACTTACCTTGGTACCAAAATATAAAGATTTTGCAATTTAGTCCACAATCTTTTCTTTTCCTCGATCGCGACTTGAATCTTGTTTCTCTTGATCTATAATGCCAAATTAATCTTATTCAATACATACATTCATCAAAACAGCATTTAATACGAACTCTGGAAAAATTACACTTTTGCCCCTAAACTTTTGCATAATTACACTTTTTCCCCTAGGCTCGAGAATTAAACTTTATTCCTTATTCTTATGTTTTATAACATGCTGATCATTTTTCCCTTCTATGGAAACATCAAATTCTTACTCTAACATATACTTGTGACTATTAGGTATTTTTGCCGATTAAGCCCTTTTACTCGTTTTCACTCAAAACCGAGTAGCACAAGTTGTCTAACATAATTTAAAACCCCATATTTTATCATAAAACATCAAAATAAACAAATTTCACCTATGGTTATTTTTCCAAATATAAACCCTAGGTTGAATTATTGCTAACATAAGCTTAATCGAGCTACCGGGATTCTAAAAACGTAAAGAACATTAAAAACGGGGCTTGGAATCACTTACTATGGAGCTTGGAAGCTTGAAACAAACCCTAACTATGGAGAACCCTTGAAATTTCGGCCTAATGAAGAAGATGGACAAAAATTGGCTTTTAATTTTGTTTTTAATTCATTTTAATAACTAAATGACCAAAATGCCCTTACTACTAAACTTTCCAAAAATTCCATCCATGTCCAATTTTTGTCCATAGACTTAGAAATTGGTCAAATTGCTATTTAAGACCTCCTAATTAATATTTCAATGCAATTTCATACTAAAAACTTCTAGAATGCAAATTTTGCAACTTATTCGATTTAGTCCCTACTTTCAATTTAAACACTTTAGGCATAGAATTTCAACACGAAATTTTCACACAATCATGCAATCATATCTTATTCATCAAAATAATTATAAAATAATTATTTCTATCTCAGATTTGTGGTTACGAAACCACTATTCCGATTAAGCCCTAATTCAGGATATTACAATGGTTTGGTTAGATGATATGTTGACATTACAAAGTCTTGGATTAATCATGTTTATGAGTATTTGAGTGACTAAATATACAATGTTGCATGCCATAAAAAATGTATGAGTGAGTGAGCATATAAGGGTGTGTGATTCGACCGTGTGTCCCCTACACCCTAATTAGGTGAAACAGAATGCCCAGTAGTAAACACACGAGTAGAGACACGACTTGTAACACCCCGAACCCGAGACCGTTGCCGGTGTCGGACACGAGGGGTTAACAAGCCAAAACCACTTATGGCACCGACCAATTTGACATTCCAGGCAAGCTGGAAAACTGCGTTGCTGTCGCCTTAAAAAGCATATCTCGAGTTTCACAACTCGGAAACTGATTCTGTAAATTTTCCCTGAATTTAGACTCATATATCCATCCATGGATTTATTTCTAGAATTTTTGGTCGGGCCAATTGGTACAGTTTATTAGTTAAAGTCACCCATGTTACAGGGGTCGACTACACTGACCTTCGCGCGTTACAACTTGAATATCTCTCTGTACAGGGTTTCAATACTGATGCCGTTTGTTTCTAATGAAACTAGACTCAAAAAGGAATCTGAACATATTAGGCATGACTTCTAATTCATTCTGGATAATTTATGGTAAATTTTCAAAGTCACGACAGGGGACCCAGAAACCGTTCTGGCCCTGTCTCACGATAACTTTAATATCTCTTAACACGTAACTCCTATGACCGTTTCGTTTCTTCCATATGAAAGTAGACTCATCAAGGTTCATTTACATAATTCTTTCACTATTTAATACCATCCCTACAATTTTGGTGATTTTCACATTCCCGTCACTGCAGCTGGCAGCACCTGTTTTAAGGTAGGTCTTACCTATTTTGTAGTCTCCATGAACCAACTAGTCTTGCCATACATAGGTTCACCTATGATCATTTTTAGCCATTCAATGGCTGATCATGTGACCAACACTCCCATTTCCAATCCATAATCACATCATGAAACCATATATATATATATACAAATCACAAATGGTCTAAGTTCGTACTTTACTTCTACGAGCCATTTTCGCATGGCCGTACACATGTACATCACAACACATTTGAACCAACAAGGGGTAGTCCTATACATGCCATTTCAAAGTTCAACCAAAATTGTACCAAAATGGAGGCTTTGATAGTATGGATGACTTCGACTTCAATGATCCCGTATCCGATCGCTAACGAACAAAATCTATAAAACAGAGAGCCAAAGCAACGGGGTAAGCATTTTTATGCTTAGTAAGTCTCAAGCAATAAAATCAGCTTTAACTAAAGCATTACATTCACATAGCCAAATGAATCATTTCATTAATACACATTCACATAATCATACTTACTTCACACTTCATCATTGTATACTTTCACAAGATATCAACCAATTCAATAGCTGAAAATTCGTTAGTCGATTGAAGCGAATGTTACTCAAACATATCGACTTTTCCAATGCACATATAAACATACCTTATCCTTTGGGCTTTTCGAGCGTACTAATTAAATTTATTACAGCAACCAACGCTCACCTTCAGCCCAAGCTTCTTCGGAATACAACCGGATATAACCACATGCACGAATGCCTTCGGGTCTTAGCTCGGATAGAACGACTTGCACAAATGCCTTCGGTATTAGCCCGGATTTAACAACTTGCACGAATGCCTTGGTCTTAGCCCGGATTTAGTCACTAGCATAATTGCCTTGGTCTTAACCGGATTTAACTACTAGCATAAATGTCTTGGGACTTAGCCGGATATCATTTAATTGCTCATGCACACACATACATCAATAGTCATTACACATCCATGTTTCGTTTTCGTTACTAAGGCTCAAACACAAACATATCACTAGCATAATCGCCGGGACTTAGCCGGGTATCATTCAAATACTCATACACACATAAATCAATAATCATTACACATCCATATTTCATTTCGCATAATTCGAGTAGGGTCATTTCTTGAGGACTTACCTCGGATGTTGTCGAACGGCTTCAACGGCTATTCGATCACTTTTTCCTTCCCCTTATCCAATTGTGGCCCTCTAAGCTCTCGAACTTTATGTTAACAAGTAAATTGATTTAGTCGTTTGAATATCAAAGGGGAATCCAAGGTACTTAGCCCTTATAAGGCCGCACACAATTATATTCACACACTTGAGCTCATTAATTATAACATAGCATCAAGCACTCATATGGCCGATTATACTTAGTCATACTTGCACCAAATCAACAATAATTTCAAGGTTTTTCATACTATACATGCACTAGGCCGAATGTACATGCAAATTTCACAACCATTCTTCAACAAATTTCTCCTTTAAAGAAACATATTTATCACTTTCTTCAAACATATATACACATATAGGTGTAAGGCCGAATTTCAAGGTATCCATAACCATCCAAAACACAAATTTTTAACTAACATGCAAGAAGCATAAACCATGCTCATGAATGCATCATGGCCGAATACATCACAATCATGCCCCTTTCAACTTCTGTCATGGTTAAACAAAACAAAAAAAAAAAAAACTCAATGTCTTACTCAAGATTGCTACAAAGAAATTTCAAGAGTAGTCAATCCATCATTGCATGCATCATTAGCAAGCTTCACATTTAGCATGCAATGGCTTTAACACAATAATAACCTTGGCCAAATACCATTTCCATGGCATAACAAGGATTTGAACCATGGCTAACATGAACATCAAGTTAGCAACCAAAACATGCATGAATCTCATGACACAACCTCATACATACCTTAATCTTGATGCAAGTTTAGCCAAATCTCCTTCTAGATCTCTTCTAAACAAAGAAAATGAAGCAAAATCTCTTCTTCCTCTTAAGAATTTCGGCCAAAGGAAGGAGGGAAAAGATGAACAAATTTTTTGTTTTTCTTTATCACCTACACGGCAATGGGGGGATGCTACACTCACACATTTTTTTGTTTCTCTTCCCACATTTTAATTATTAATCATTTCTCTCATGCTCCATTAACAAAACATGTTTCAACATGTTTTCTTTGCCCATAAACCATGTCATGGCCGCCACCACCTATAAAAGGGGAATTTGACATGCAAGTCCATTGTTTTGCATGCATGCTTTAATTAGTCATCACACATTTCCCCATCATACTTTCAAAGTTTACTACTAGGTCCTTTCTAGTGAAATTCACATTTATAGCTCTAAATCAAAACATCAAAAATGTCACACATGAATACACACATATTATAGGCATCAAAATAAATTTTAGATTATTTTTATGCCTCGGTTTTGTGGTCCCGAAACCACGTTCCGACTAGGGTCAATTTTGGGCTGTCACACGACTGTGTGTCTCAGCCATGTGATGGGCACGACCTTAGGACACGGGCATGTGCCCAGGCTGTAACACCCCGTACCCGAGTCCGTTACCGGAATCGAACACAAGGTGCACACAGACTTAACTATTTTCACAGTCCATTTAGAAATTTCCAGAGAAGCTGGTTACTGCATCACTGTCGCCTTAAAAATCATATCTTGAGTTTCAGAGCTCAAAAATTTGTTTCGTAATTTTTCCCTGAAACTAGACTAATATATCCATCTACAGATTTTTTTCTAGAATTTTTGGTCAAGCCAATTGGTACAGTTTATTAGTTAAAGTCTCCCCTGTTGCAGGGATCGACTACACTGACCTTTGTGCGTTACGAAATGTATATCTCCCTGTACAGGGCTTCAATACTGATTCCGTTTGTTTCTATAGAAACTAGACTCAGATAGGAATCTATAAATATATGGTATGACTCCTAATTATCTCTGGTTAATTTACAATAAATTTCTAAAGTCGGAACAGGGGATCCAGAAACCGTTCTGGCCCTGTTTCACAAGAACTTTAATATCTCTTAACATGTAACTCCTATGACCGTTTCGTTTCTTCCATATGAAAGTAGACTCATCAAGATTCATTTACATAATTTATTCACTATTTAATACCATTCCTACTATTTGTAGTGATTTTTCACATCCACATCACTGCTGCAGTCAGCATCTGCCTTTAAGGTAGGCTTTACCTATTTCATGATTTCCATGATTCAATTGGCCCTTTTTGCATACATAGCACAAAGTGTGATCATGATTAACCATTCCAATGGCTAATCGTTTCAAACAATTCCATACCCCATAATGATCAACATAAAAACGATTATAGTATTATACTAAAAACGTATATAAGCCATTTTCGCATGGCTATCCAAGTTTACACAAAACCGAAAGGTACATGACCTTCAACAAAAGGGTAGTCCTATACATGTCATTTCAAAGTTCAACCAAAATTATACCAAAATGGAGGCTTTGATAGTGTGGATGACTTCGACTTCAATGATCCCGAATCCGATAGCTAACGAGCAAAATCTATAAAACAGAGAAACAGAGAAAACGGAGTAAGCAATTTATGCTTAGTAAGTTTGAGCAAGAAATTCAACACAACAAAAGCATAGCATTCATAAAGCTAACGGATAATTTCATATGCACAAATTCTCAATATCATACTCATTTCACATTCCAACCCCTATGTTCATACATAAGGGATCACCTTAGTCAAATACGGAAACTCATTACTCGATTGGCGAATATTATTCAAGGAATCAACTAATTCAAGCTCATATGAACATACCTCATTGCTGGAATTTTTTCAAGCGCATTAACTGAAATTTTACAGAAGATCGCTTATTCTAGAATCACGTACCTTTGGAATTTAACCGGATATAACGACTCCTCAAATGCCTTCGGGACGAAGCCCGGTTATAGCGACTTCATACGAATGCCTTGGGACTTAACCCGGTTTAGTAACTTGCACAATGCCTTGGGCTTAGCCCGGATTTATTAACTCGCATGAATGCCCTTGGATCCTAGTCCGGATATAATCACTTAGCACAAAGCCTTGGGACTTAGCCGGACATCATTGAATAACCGAGCACAATTATCAATAAATTATGACACATTCAGTATTTCATTTTCAATAGCAAAACTCAAACACAAGGCACTTTTACACTTGCAATTTCGGCTCAATAGCCACACACGAAGAGCATGATTTTAATTTGCTTTAAACATGATCTAATCAATTCGAATTTAAGCTCTATTACTCAAGAACTTACCTCGGACGTGGTCGAACGATTTCGACGGCTATTCGACGACTTTTCCTTCCCTTATCGGATTTAGCTCCCTTTGCTCTTGAGCTTAATTTAACAAATAAATTGGTTTTATCATTTGAGCATCGAAGAGGAATTCAAGATACTTAGCCAATATATATACTCATTAGGCATCAAAGTCGCATATGTACGAAATCATGAATCGAACTCAACACATTAGTTAATATTCCTCTTAGCAGAATTTTCTAAGCCAAGAATAGGCATCAATATGCTTGCCTCTAACCGAATGCATGCACACCAATTTCCCCTCATGTGGCCGAATATACATGTCCATGTTGAGGCCAATTATACACTTAATACCACACAAAAACAGCATACATTTTACTACTAACGCATTACATATCGTAGCTCAATGCACATCTCTCATTTACTTCATAATCGAGACATCATCACAAGCAAATATACACCTTGAAATAGCATATATGTCATACCAATACATCGTGTGCAAACATATATACATATATATATGCTAGAGCCGAATCTCAAGTTGATTGTAACTAAACATGAACAAAATTTCAATACACAAATCTTACTTTCCATGCAATGAGCATAAATCACACTTATGGATGTACCATGGCGAATACATCACAACACCATAATTTTGGTCATGATTAAACAAAGAACTTAGTATCTCATTAAAAATGCTAAAAGAAAATCTAAGAGTCCTCAATCCCCATCACATGTATCATTATCAAGCTTGATATTTAGCATGCAATGGCATTAACACCACATTTACTTTGGCCGAATTTCATTCCCATGACATAGCAAAGATTTGAACCATGGGCTACCAAGAACATCAAGCTAGCAACTAAAAACATGCATGAATCTCATGGCACAACCTCAAACATACCTTAATCTTGATGCAAGTATAGCCAACCTCTTCCTAATCCTCTTCCAAAACAAACATGAAGCAAAATTCCTTCCTTCCTCTAGTATTTTTGGTCAAGAGAGAATGAAAAGATGGATGAACAATTTTTTTCTTTTCTCTTCCACAATGCACTGCAATGGGGGTTTCACTCACACACACACATTTTTTTTCTTTCTTTATTACCCATACTTATTTGTTTATTGTTTCTCCCTAATGCACCAACAAAACATGTTTCATGACATGTTTAGCCCATGATTCCTTGTCATGGCCGGCCACTACAACTTGGGGGGGGGAATTTGACATGCAAGTCCTCTCCTTTGACTACATGCACTATTAGGTCCTTATAGATTAGCCTTTCACTTTTCAAAAGTGTCACACAAGTCCTACTAACTGAATTCACATGCAATCGGCTAAATCGGAACTTGAAATTTTCATACATTCATAATTACATATTCTAGACAATAAATATTACATTCAAACATTTCGGTGACTCGGTTTAGCGGTCCCGAAACCACTTCCCGACTAGGGTCAATTTTGGGCTGTCACACAGGCCGTGTGAAGTTTGCACCTAATTTTGGAATTTAATTCACCATACGGCCTAAGCACACGGGCATGTGACTTGGCTGTGTGCCCCTAGTTGTGTTGATGACGTAATAAATCGAGAGTTACACGGGTTTAGGACACGGGTATGTCCCAAGCCACATAGATGTGTGTGACCAGACGGCCTACCAACGCAAGCATGTGACTTGTTTCATGAAAATTTTTCTAAGTTTTTCTAAAGTCCTCGGATTAGTCCCGAACTACTCCCGATGTATGTTTTGGGCTTCATAGGCCTATATAACGGGCAATTTGTATATGTATGAATGAATTCATTTTGAACAAAGTTTTATGGTTGGCTGTGTGTGTGTTTGCTGGTAATTAAGTTCGGTATTGCCTCGTATCCTATCTCGATGTCGGACTTTGGTAAGGGGTGTTACAATCCCCAACGTGAATATTAAACAGAATACTAAGTGCTCAAAAGGTATAAAAGGATAGGTGATTATCGGAGCATTAAATTCCAATAATTATTTTACCAAGCTTAAATTCTATATTTAATCTAAGACTTAAACATGCACACTAGCCACACCTTTTGGTGATGGTAATGGAACTGTAACACCCCTCACCCGTACCCAACGCCGAGACAGGGTTTGAGGCGTTACCAGGCTTACACATTCACAAACACACTAAATTGGGTCAACTAATTTCACCCAAAAATAAAACTTTTCAAACACACTCATATCGTCCCTTATACAGGCCTTTGAGACCTAAAACATACATTGGGGCGGTTTGAGACTAAACCGAGAACATTCGATAAACTTTGGGCAACTTGATAAATTTCCTTGCTTTAGTGAGTCACAAGCCCTTGTGGGTGGGGTCGTGTGGTCGCACATGCCCGTGTGACTTGGGACACGCCCGTGCCCTCAGTCGGTGTAACTCTTTGTTTATGACGACAACATACATTTAAGGGCACATGGGTAAGACACATGCCCGTGTGTCTTGCCCATGCTCGACACTGACTTAAAATTTTAGGTACAGGGGACGCACGACCATACCACATGCCTCTGGGGGCAATCCGTGTGTCACACACGGCCTAGACACACACTCGTGTGTCTACCCGTATGGACCTTGTTAGGCTATTTTCTAAGCCTTTGGTCACCCTCTATCAACCAATCACACTTATAGGTTACCTTAATACATAATAAGGCTAGATTATATACTTACATATATCCTTGATAAACCTCATTGCATGTAAACCTCATATCATTGGTTTTTTACATGCTAGGTTATTTCCTTTGTATTAAGGATTTTTCATGCCTCATTAACACCTTTAAGATTGTCTCATTATTGTAACTCATTGCCAATCATGGGCAAGCCACTTCATGTAAACATAAACATGCATAGATTTGTAGGTTATAGCCTACTTCAAAATAAGCCAATTTCCATGGCCAAATACAAGAAGATATGTAAACTTTTACAAGCTTTCATATGGGCAATTTAAATGAAACATATCACAAAATGAACCAAAGTGTAACACCCCTCACCCGTATCCAGCGCCGGAACAGGGTTCGAGGTGATACCAAACTTAAACTCAACCAATCTTAGAAAATCAGGCCATAAAACTTTGATCAATTTAAAACTTTTTGTTTTATAAGCAACCTGTCCTTTACTTGTGCTTAAAATGCCCAAAACATACATCCGAGATGGTTCGGGGTCAAACTGAGGGCTCAAGAAAAACTTGGAAAATTCATGCTTTAAGGCTCTACATGCCCGTGTGGGTATAGACCATGTGGTCACGCACGTCCGTGTGGCTTGGGACACACCCGTGTCCTTATCCCTTGTGCAACACTGACTTAAAACACGGCCATGGCACACGCCCGTGTGGCCTGCCCATGTACTATACTGACTTAAAATTTTAAGTGCAGGGGACGCACGGCCATAACACACACCCATGGGAGTGAGCTGTCACACCCATGTGTCTTGCCTATGTGGACAAAAGGAGGCCATTTCCCAGCTATTTTGTCACCCATTTTACACAACCTACACAAGATCATTTCAATATACTAATTTCACCACAATGGACACCAATTCATACATAGAAAGAACATTATAAGTATTTACCAAAATGAATAATAGCCATTATTCTAGGCTTGATACAAAATGAAGGGCTTTTGACTTAAGCCAAAATACATAATCAATTTCTCAATAAATCAAACATCCTAGTCTAGCCCTATACATGCCATACACAAAAGAAGATTCGTACCATACCAAGTGCTTCGATTAATAGTGTGATCGATATCTCTAACTTCAAAGATTCCTTGAGCTAATTAAACGGTACTGAAAGAAAAGGGGAAAGGAAGAAGAGTAAGCATAAAGCTTAGTAAGTTGCATATAAATAAATATACAACAACAATTTCACCATTAGTCATCATACTCATAGCTCAAAGGTAAACATAAACTTGACTTACTCATTACTGTCCACTCAAATCACATTTTCTAATTTGAGCTCATTACTTATGCATACTAAATAGGTACCTGTACCACTCACAACATTATTATACTTTTCTTATTAAATCACTTTCGTAATCTTTAAAGTCGAACCTTTCGGAATACTACCGGATATTCTATAAGCCTCAAACATGGGATAAGTTGCTGATGCCATGTCCCAGACATGGTCTTATGTTTGCTATCCTCATCGAGGTCGATGCCATGTCCCAGACATGGTATTATACTAGCTCTCGTATATATGTACTGATGCATGTCCCGGACATGTCTTACACTAGCACAACTCTTAGCCGATGCATGTCCTAGACATGTCTTACATTGGCTATCATCGTCGAGGCCGATGCATGTCTCAAACATGTCTTACACTGGCACTCATCTCTATGCCGATGCCGTGTCCCAGACATGGTCTTACACTGGCACTCATAATGTGGCCGATGCATGTCCCAGACATGTCTTACACTGGCACACAAGAAATCCGAATGTTATGGCATGAATATCCAGTTTGTTTCCTAGGGTCCCAACTAGATCTTTCTACTATCTCAACCATTAATATGCAATCTCAGTTCACAATCTAGCAATTCATACTATATCAATTCAATGACAATTCGAATACATACATTAACATTGTAGTTGTATTATTTACATACAACTTACCTCGATTTACAAAATGTACTCGACTAGTCAGTTTTAGTCGGATTGCTTGGCTTTGCCCCGATCTAGGTTCGATTTTGGAAAATCTTGATCTATAATAACAAAATGCACTCATTTAGTCACTAATTACAATTAGGGAATCATAAATTCACATCTTTGGTAAAATGACCATTTTGCCCCTAGACTTTGGCAAAATGACCATTTTACCCTTATGCTTGAAAATCAATTTTTATCGAATTTCTTCATATTTCAAGCCTAGAAAAAATCTTTTTAGTCTTATAGAAAACTCCAAAATTTCACTATTTCACACACTTATTACTTATTTTGCAACTTATGCAAAATAGTCTCTTTAGGTGTTTTCATGCTAACAGCTTTCACAAAAGTTGTTTATGACACAACTAGGACTCCTATTCTTCCATAAAAACTCAGAAACTATCACAAATACATTCATGTAAAAACCCTAAACTCTTAAACCATTTTGCAAAATAGACCCCTCATTTGAAAGCTTATGCTTCAAGGGTCTCAAAAGTGCAAAAATTATTAACTTGGGACATGGGAATCACTTACTTGTTGAGGTATTAAGTTGCTGAAATTTCAAAGCTTCAAAAACCCCTCTTTTGCTGATATTTTTAGTGGGGAGAAGACATGGAGAATAAGAAAAATAATAGCTAGGCTTTTAGGCATTATTTTATCACCAACTCATGACATCATTCACCTAAACTTTGACTATTTGACCAACTTTGCTTCCTATTGCCGACCACCTTGCTTCTAGGAGTCAAATTACTCTTTAAAATCCCCTAATTTTAGTCCTCTAGCTATTTAACACATTTGGGTACTAAAAAGTAACTTTGACCTTTTATGCAATTTAGTCCTTTTTCGCAATTGGGCTCACAAACATTAAAATTGACTCACCAAATTTTTTCATGCACTAATATAATCATGTTATAACCTCATAATTATAATAAAATAAATTTTATAACTTCAGATTTGTGATTCCGAGACCATTGTTCCGACTAGGCCCTAAATCGGGCTATTACAGAAAGCCCTATATGTAACAGTCCGATTTTGACCCTAGTCGAAATAGTTGTTTCGGGACCACAAATCTGAGTCTAAAAAAATATTTTGATATTATTTTCTGTGTCTGTGATATGTGAATTTACATCTGCGAAATTTCTGTGATTAAATTTGTCTGTTTCTGTGCTTAATTATGAAAAAGGATTAAATCGCGTAAAGTGTAAAAGTTGAGTGCTAAATGTTAAAGCACCTAATTGGCTTGAATTTTAAAATATGGGTCCTTGCATGTCAAATTTACCATTTATGTTAATGGTGGACAATTATGGACATGTTAGGTAAGCTTTAATGAATTATAACTAAAGGGTATTTTGGTCAATTGTAAATTAAACATATGTTAAATAATTATAACATAAAATGGTATTCATTTTTACCATTCTCTAGGCCGATTGAAGCAAGAAAAAGAATCAAATTGGGTTTTTGATATTCGGCTAGCTTAATCCTTGATTAAGGTATGAATTTTTGTTCGTTTTTTATAATTTCTACGTTTCTGTGATCGTTGCTTTGTGTTCTTCAAAGCCGATGTCTGAATTTCTGTTTCTATTAAAGATTTCATGAAATTCAATTTTTGATATCATGAGTGTTGTGATGTTTTTGAATGAATTATGAAGGCTTGGTAGATGGTTCATAAGTTTTGTCTTTGAGCTTTTGATGAAATTGAGCTATTTGGGATAAATTTTGAAAATGAGGTTTTGAAGGACTAAATTGTGAATTGAACATGTTGTAGGGGCTAATATAGAAGCCATGAAAATTCAACTAGCCCTTGTTGTAAAGAAATTTTGCATATTGGTGATTTTGTGAAAAATGGACTAAATTGTCAAAGTGTGAAAATGTAGGGGCTAAAATGTAAAGTGCCCTAAATATGTGTATATGGATTAAATTGAATGAAATGAATGATTGAATGGTTGAATTTGTATTGTATTAGATCAAGAACAAATAAAATTGGACTTAGATCGGGGGAAGTCCAAAATAGTTGAATAGACGACTTGTTTTATCCGAAATCCGTCCGAGGTAAGTCAAATTACAATTACGTGTTAATTGAAATAAATTCTGCACATATAACCTGTAATCTGTATTGGATGGCCTTAAGTGCGTTATGTATATATTTGGAGTAAAGTATGATAATATGTTAATATCTGAAAAACTCTGTATGTTCCTAAGCAAAGTTGACATCTGTCTGTGACATCGTGTAAGACCGTGTCTGGGACACAGGCCTCGATTGAGATTTACGTATAAGATCATGTCTGGGACATCGGCATCATATTTGATTTTGTGTAAGACCCTGTCTGGGACAGAGGCATCGATATTGAATTACATGTAAGACCATGTTTGGGACGTCGGCATTGTACTTGATTATGAGCATCTATATCGTTTCTGACCCGTCTGATTATAGCGTACGAAATCTGAGATTGAGTATATGAATTGTATAACCTATGCAGGTATGTTTGTATCATACTAAATTTTCTGAATATGAAAAACTCTACCTCTATGAAATATGCATGGAAATGAAGCATGACATATATGCAAACAAAGGAGCATGGTTAAGTTTATGAATTATTCTATGAAATGGTTATGAATCTATATGGTTGAATGGTACATATATGATTTAGTAATTATACCAATTGTATTTGGCTTACTAAGCTATTTGTAGCTTACTCTGTGTGTTTACTAAGCTCTTTGTAGCTTACTCTGTGTGTTTACTAAGCTCTTTGTAGCTTACTCTGTGTGTTTACTGTCTGTTTTACAGTTATCGTAGCTACTGAAGGCTCGGGGATAGTCGAGGATCGTCACCACACTATTGATCTCATTTTGGTAATTTTGAAAGTGTAAATATTTTAAAGTATGGCATGTATAGGCTAGAAGGTCTATGTATATAAGTTTTGATGTGTATATATTATGCCATGGGAGTTGGCTAACAATGATGAGTTGTGTATAGTTTTGGTGTATGTTTGTAATGTGCTAACTTCTAATATGTTTTGGTCATTCTTAAGCATTGAATTGGTTGGAAATTTTGGTATGAATGTTGTATATTATTGCTTGTAGGATTAGACCCAAAAAGGGGTGGCAAATTGGCTTTAACCAAGCCTGCTTGGTGCCACACGGTCAGGGTACATGGGCGTGCGTTGTGTCCGTGTAAGAAAAGCATTATTCTTCTAAGAATCACACAATCTCGACACACGGGCGTGTCATATGGCCGTGGGCTAAAGTCAGTAGCTAGCTAAGTATCACACGGCCATAGTACACGGGCATGCCTATTGGCCGTGTGAAAAAGTCAGTATAGGACCTATTTTTGGCACGGTTGGTTCATATGGGCGTGTCTAGTGCCCGTGTGTACCACATGGCCTAGTCACACGGGTGTGAGACTTTAACAGTTTGAAAGAATTGGTTAAGTTCTGAAAATTCTGAATAAGTTTGGTTTAGTTCCGACCTTTCTTTAAATGTATATTTTAGGTCTCGTAGACCATAATTAGAGATGATTATTTATGAAATGATGTTAAATAGTATCTGTGATTCTGAATTGGTCCGAAATGTTCTGTCTATCTGATAATGCCTCGTAACCCTAATTCAATGTCGGTTATGGGTTAGGGGTGTTACACTATACATGCCATTGAACAAAATAAGAGTATCTATATACCAAATGTAACACCCCTAACTCGTGACCGTCGCCGGTGTCAGACACGAGGGGTTAACGGCCAAATCCTCTCAAGGTACCAACCAATTTGACATTACCAGTCAGGCTGGAAAACTGCGTCACCGTCGCCTTTAAAATCATATCTCGAGTTTCAAAACTCGAAACTGGTTTCGTAAATTTTCCACAATTTAGACTCACATACCCATCCATGGATTTATTTCTAGAATTTTTGGTCGGGCCAATTGGTACAGTTTATTAGTTAAAGTCACCCATGTTACAGGGATCGACTGCTAAATTGTAACACCCCTAACTCGTGACCGTCGCCGGTGTCGGACACGAGGGGTTAACGGCCAAATCCTCTCAAGGTACCAACCAATTTGACATTACCAGTCAGGCTGGAAAACTGCGTCACCGTCACCTTAAAAATCATATCTCGAGTTTCAAAACTCGGAAACTGGATTCGTAAATTTTCCCTGAATTTATACTCACATACCCATCCATGGATTTATTTCTAGAATTTTTGGTCGTGCCAATTGGTACAGTTTATTAGTTAAAGTCACCCATGTTACAGGGATCGACTGCTCTGACCTTCGCGCGTTTCAACTTGAATATCTCTCTGTACAGGGCTTTAATACTGGTGCCGTTTATTTCTAATGAAACTAGACTCAAAATGGAATCTGTACATATAAGGCATGACTCCTAATTATTTCTGGATAATTTATGGTAAATTTTCAAAGTCGCGACAGGGGACCCAGAAACCGTTCTGGCCCTGTCTCACGAGAACTTTAATATTTCTCAGTATACTGCTCATATGGTCATTTCGTTTCATCCATATAAAAATAGATTCATCAAGGTTCAATTTCATAATTTATTCACTATTTAACTCTATTTCTACTATTTTTAGTAATTTTTCAATCTTATCTCACTGCTGCTGTCCGCAACAGTTACTGCAGTAGACTATGCCAATTTCATGAATCTTTCATTGGCCTTAATCATCCATCATACATGACACAAATTATGGCCACCTTATCAAAATTAAAGTTTCTAAGACTCGTAGCTATAGGTTCTAGCATCCCACTCGGCGACCACATAGGCCATTTTCACATGGCTTAAAGTTTACAACCCACAGTTCAACAAAACATAACAGCCTATACATGCCAAATGTTCTTCAACAACGAAGACAATACCAAAAGATTTCCAGCCGGTGTGATGACTTCAACGACGGTTCCGAAGCACGCAACAATACGAGTCCAAGAGACCTAAAATGGGTGACAAGAAAACACCGAGTGAGTTTATAACTCAGTAAGTCATAAGCATTCATCAACCACCCATTGATAAAGTTATCACAACATGAAACAATAAACGTGGCTAGGTACTCATCCATATCGAAACTATACCATAATTCCTCGGACCTTTCGGTTCAATCTCATACCAAGTCATACATCCACATTTCATATTTATACAATACGATATTTGAGGCACTTTACACCCCAACTCATTCACAACACAATCATACAATTGCAATCATCACATAGATCTAAGGCTTACCAAGTTCACCCCAAGCATGAACGTATTTCCTATTAAATCATGAGCTCAAGGTACTTACCCGATCCGCTGTCCATACTCAACTCGATGGAGACACACCCTCCATATAATTGTTCGATCGGAGATATATATATATATACATATATATAGAGTATGCACACACAGTGCTTATTACTCGATTTCGCACACTTAGTGCCATGCAATTTAAGCCCGCACACATAGTGCCATACCCTTCGAGCTCGCACACCCAAAGGTCAGTATATTTCCAGCATGCACACTTAGTGCCATATATTTCCAGCATGCACACTTAGTGCCAATCTCGTCACCGCATACACACGTATTGCCAAGACACTTAGTGCCGAAAGCAAACTTTCTACACATTTCACTATTTCTTTTACATTCAACAAATGTCATCACTCCATACACATACATTTTCATTTATATATATATATCATCCCATTAAACACAATTGCATAAATTTTACAATCATTTAAGCAATATCAAATACGTGCTTAATGACTTACCTTGTGTTAGGTAAAACGGTTCCAACTCGGCTACTCGACGTTCTTCCCTTTTGCTTTTGCTTGATTCGCCTCCTCTAACTCCTTGAGCTAAATCAATAAATTAACTAGTTTAACCATCTTGCCCAATATTAATATCAAAATACTAATGATTTCATAGCATAGGAGACACATGGCAAATTTATATCTTTCTACCTTATGATCTTAAGCTATTCGACTTATAGCCAATTATCTAAGTCAAGATAAAAATCATCGATTTGCCTAACTATAGCCGAATGTGCAACATCAATCTATCATTTCCACTTCATTTAACACTTAACATTTACCACATATCAATTAACCAAACTCTTCATCTAATCATGCTCTCATATTCGGTCATCCATAGCTATACTAACCATATAGCAAATTGATTCTAAGTCTAACACAAGTACCACATTTTTAACACCATGGTCAAGACTTCATGTCTCATCCACAACATCAAAACACCAACCGAATCCTTCCTATCACCGAGACTAAAATTCACACCTTGGGCTTCCTACATTCTTTTCATAACATTCATAGTTCATTCGCCATTCATCACTCAACCAACAAAATTTTCTAGCAAACTCTTATGACCAAGCACACACATATACTTACATTTCAAACTCAAAATACCCAAAATCACATATTAACTAAGTCATCCTAAACAATGCCGAATCCTTAAGTGATTAAACATCAATCTCTTTTTTTTTTTTTTCAATTCCAAACATATAAACAACATTTACTCATGACATCAAGCATCTTTATTTCGCTATTACTAGTATAAACATTAACCATTCATCATCAAGGTTTTGACATGGCTAAGTAGGAAACTTAGTAGCTAGCTTAAAGTATGCTAACCTTTCAAGAACCAACATGAACTCACTTACCTTAATTCAAGCTCAAGGGTGACCAAACCTTCTCTTCCTTTCTCCTTCAATTCGCCAAGCATGAACCAAGGATGAACACTTTCTTCTTTTTTTTTTTTTTAACTCACGACAACAAAGGGGGGCATGCATGAGACCATTTCTCTTTGTTCATCATTTCCCCTTTTTCCATTTCTTTAATGCTAGCTTTTTTCTTTTTTTTATTTAATAGTTTCCTACATACACTATTAACATAACATGTTGGAGACATGTTTTCCACCCATAGCATGGCGGCCACTACTAATTGGGGGAAATTGACATGCAAGTCCCCTCCTTTTCTTACATGCATTAATTGGCCACTTTAACATTAGCCTATCATCTATTTAAATCCTTTCACATGAGTCCTTTTTCTTTCAATTCACAATCAAATTAACTAAATCAAAGAATTCAAAATTCACACATGCATTTTCACATATTCTAGACAATAAATATTACGTTCGAACATGTCGGTGACTCGGTTTAGCGGTCCCGAAACCACTTCCCGACTATGGTCAATTTTGGGATGTCACAACTCTCCCCCACTTAAGAAATTTTCGTCCCCGAAAATCTTATCGGTGAATAGGCTCGGGTATTGCTCTTTCATAGAGTCCTCAAGCTCCCAAGTGGCTTCTTCCATTCCGTGTTTATGCCACAACACCTTCACTAACGGTATTTTCCTATTGCGCAACTCTTTTACTTCACGCCTCATAATGCGAACCGGTTCCTCTTCATAGCTCAAATTAGGCTGAATCTCAATCTTAGATGGAGCAATTACGTGTGATGGATCAGACCTATATCGTCGAAGCATCGAGACATGAAAAACATTGTGAATCTTTTCGAGCTCGGGGCAAAATCAAACGATAAGCGAATGGACCGACTCGTTCGGATATCTCATATGGCCCGATGAACCTCGGGCTCAATTTGCCCTCTGGTAGAATCGAGTATCTTCTTCCAAGGCGAAACTTTAAGAAACACTTTATCTCCCACTTGATACTCAATGTCTTTTCGTTTTAGATCCGCGCACGACTTCGACGATCGGAGGCTATCTTGATTTTCACGGATTACTTTTACTTTCTTCAGCATCTTTAATCAAATCCACTCCAAAAATTTTGTTCTCACCGAGCTCGGTCCAAAACAATGGTGTACGGCATTTACGCCTCGTACAAGGCCTCGTAAAGCGCCATCTTAATACTTGATTGAAAACTATTGTTATAAGCGAATTCAATCAAAGGCAAATATCTTTCCCATGAACCACTAAACTCAAGGATGCAACATCTCAACATATCCTCCAGATTTGAATTATCCGTTCGGATTGACCATCGGTTTGGGGATGAAAAGCGAGTGCTAAAATGCACTTGGTACCCAAAGCCTCTTGCAACTTCTTCCAAAATCGCGAGGTAAATCTCGGATCTCTATCCGACACGATGGAAATAGGCACCCGTGTAGTCTCACAATCGAGAAGCGTACAATTGGCTAGTTTGTCCATTGAAAAATCCGACGCACGGGACAAAGTGAGCCGACTTAGTCAATCTATCTACAACGATCCAAATCGCATCCTTCTTACTTGTCGACAATGGCGGTCCGGATACAAAGTCCATTGTGACTCGATCCCATTTCCACTCGGTATCGTGATGATTGAAGTAATCCGATGGCACTTGATGTTCCGCTTTCACTTGTTGACATATTAAACATTTCAAACAAAATCGAGATGTCTCGTTTCATACCATGCCACCAAACCGACGTTTCAAATCGTTGTACATCTTCGCACTTCGTGGATTGCCATTCGGCTACAATGGGCTTCATTTAGAATTATCGAAATAAGTTCAATTCTTTGGAACACACAGACGACTTCTAAACCTCAAACAATCGTCATCATCAATTTGAAACTCGATTCCTTGTTCGAACACACTCACTTTGTTTTGCAAGCAACTCCTCATCAACTTTCGAGCTTCCCGAATTTGATGAGCCAACAATGGTTTGGCCTTTAATTCGCTACTAACACATTGTCGGGTAGGATAGACAAGTGTACATTCATTGCTCGTAAAGCAAACAGTGATTTTCGACTTAAGGCATCCGCAACCACATTAGCCTTTCCCGGGTGATAATCAATGACGAGTTCATAATCTTTTAACAACTCGAGCCATCGTCTTTGTCGCAGATTTAAGTCTCTCGAGTCATCAAATATTTGAGACTTTTGTGATCCGAATACACATGGCACTTCTCACCAAATAAGTAATGTCGCCATATCTTTAAGGCGAATACGATGGCGACCGATTCGAGATCATGGGTTGGATAATTTTTCTCAAGTGGCTTTAATTGTCTCGACGCATAGGCCACAACTCGACCTTCTTGCATCAATACGCAACCTAACCCAAGTACGGAGGCATCACTATAGATGACAAACTCTTTGCCGATTCGGCCTGTACTAGAACTGGAGCTTTCGTCAAATGGGTTTTCAATTGGTGAAACTTTTCGACACTTTTCCGTCCATTCAAATTTGACATCTTTACAAGCGGTTTTGTCATGGGTGTGGCTATCATCGAGAATCCTTTTACAAACCGTCGGTAGTAATCGGCAAGCCCCAAAAGTTCCTAACCGGTAACATTCCTTGGAGGTTTCAATTGACTATGGGCGAAATTTTGTTCGGGTCCACCCCGACACCGTCGCGGATACCACGTGCCCCAAAAAGCTAACCTCTTTCAACCAAAATTCACATTCTTGAACTTTGCGTATATCGCTTATCTCGTAAGATTTGCAACACTAGCCTTAGGTGTTCAAACATGTTCGGTTTCATCTCGAATAGACCAAAATGTCATCGATAAATACAACTACGAACCGATCCAAGTATGGCTGAAAATTCTATTCATTAAATCCATAAACACCGCGAGGGCATTAGTGAGCCCAAATGGCATCACCAAGAATTAAGAGTGACCGTACCTTGTTCTAAAAGCGGTTTTGGGTATGTCCGATTCTCGGACCCTCAACCGATAGTATCCCGACCTCAAATCTATCTTTGAAAACACCGAGGCTCCCTTTAATTGATCAAACAAATCGTCAATTCGTGGCAACGGATATTTATTCTTTATCGTCACTTTATTGAGTTGACGGTAGTCGATGCACAACCTCATGCTTCCGTCCTTCTTTTTCACAAACAATCTTTGGTGCGCCCATGGAGAAAAACTCGGTCGAGCGAAACCTCTATCCGTCAATTCTTGCAATTGAACCTTCAATTCCTCTAACTCCGTTAATGCCATACGATACGGAGCTATTGAGATCGGCGTAGTGCGGTACAACCGATGCGAATTCCACTTCTCGAACCGGTGGCAATCCGGTAACTCCTCCGGAAAAACATCTGAATACTCACAAACCACGATACCGATTCGAGTTTCTTTTCCGTCTCTTTACTTCCCAACACATACGCAAGGTATGTTTCACACCCTTTTCACATATCTCCGAGCGGTCATAGAAGATATTATCTTGGCACTCCTTTTAAATCAGAGACTCGACTCGGACTACCTCATTATTTGCACTCCTCAAATCAATGGTTTTCCTTTTGCGATCCACCTTTGCATCATGTCTGGTCACCAATCCATACCAAGAATAACATTGAATTCATCAAATGGTAGAAGCATCGGATCTGCCGAAAAGCAGATTCTCGAATTATTAGGGGCATCTCTTGCACACTTTATCAACGAGTACGTATTGACCCAAAGGGTTTGACACTGAATTACGAACTCGAGAGACTCAACGGTAGAGTCTTCTTGGATGCTAAAGTTTCACATACATATGAATGAGTAGAGCAGGGTCAATCAATGCAATCACACTAGTATCAAAGAGAGTAAAAGTACCGGTGATAACGTCGGGGAGGATGCCTCCTCTCGTATGCGGATGGCATATGCTCTAGCAGAGCTCGGGTCTCGGATCGAACAGTAGTATCGGTGGCTCCCTCTAATTACCACCCCTACCTCCTGAAACCCTCGGGGTCTACCTCTAGTGTCGCCCCACTAGATCTCGCACCTTGCATCTTATTCTTCTCATCTAGCTCCGTGCAATCCCTAATGAAGTGGTCCTTGAACCACATCCAATAATGTGAGCAGGTTAACAGACTTACCCCAACATTCACCTAGGTGTCGTCTTCCACATTGGGGACATTCAGGTCTCTCTTGACGATTATTGCCCACACTAGCTACCGATGTAGCTCTGGAGTCCGTCAATGGTCGGGCTCTAATGGAAATTCCCGATCGCCTCGACTTCTTGGTGTCCTCCACGAACCTCTTTACAATCGAGAATGGAGCTTTACTCGTTGATCTTTTACGGTAATCTCTTGCGTCAAATTCAGCCTTCTTCTTCTCCTTCCCAAGTTCTTCCGCCTTGCAGGCTCGTTCGACTAGTGTCACAAACTCCTTTATCTCCAAAATTCCCACTAGTAACTTTAACTCTTCATTCAATCCTTCTTCAAATCTTTTGCACATAGCAACCTCATCAGCCACACACTCCCGAGCATACTGACTAAGTCTTACGAACTCATGTTCGTATTTAGATACAGTCATACGGCCTTGCTTGAGTTTCAGGAACTCCTTACGCTTCTGATCGATGAACCGTTGACTAATATATTTCTTCCGAAATTCCGTTTGAAAGAAATCCCAAGTAACTTGTTCCTTTGGGACTATGGAAATCAAGGTCCTCCACCAATAGTAGGTGAGTCTCGCAACAAAGATATAGCACACTTAAGACATTCATCGGTGTGCATGACAGTTCATCAAACACTCTAATGGTGTTATCAAGCGAACTCGGCCTTTCGGCATAAATCGGTAACTATGGCCTTAAACTCCTCGCCCCACGCTTCCTAATCAAGTCCACGGTGGTTTACTCACCTCACAGGATCGATGAATCGATGGCATTACGGCTCTTGGGGTGGATTATTTAAATTCGGGAATGGTTGGATAGCCGGATTGGTTCGAGCATATTGCGCGACCCACTCATTCATCATGGTAAAGAAGGCTTGTTTCGCCCTTCATTTTGATTATTCGCGGATGACCGAGGCTCAACAGCGGTGTCCCTTGCGCAGGAGCAGCCGCTACACTTTCAACGTCATCCGACAAGGGTCTCTATCCGGGTTCCATCGCTAATCAAAACAAAAATTTCAACCGTCAAGTCATCACATTATTAGGCACTAACAATTTGGCATGTATAGCTAGACTCACACGCTCTATGGTAGTCCTAGAACCGACTAAACCATAGCTCGATACCAATAAAATTGTAACACCCTAACTCGTGACCGTCGCGGTGTCGGACACGAGGGTTAACGCCAAATCCTCTCAAGGTACCAACCAATTTGACATTACCGGTCAGTGGAAAACTGCGTCACCGTCGCCTTAAAATCATATCTCGAGTTTCAAAACTCGGAAACTGGTTTCGTAAATTTTCCTAAATTTAGACTCATATATCCATCCATGGATTTATTTCTAGAATTTTTGGTCGGCCAATTGGTACAGTTTATTAGTTAAAGTCACCCATGTTACAGGGATCGACTGCTCTGACCTTCGCGCGTTACAACTTGAATATCTCTCTGTACAGGGCTTTAATACTGGTGCCGTTTGTTTCTAATGAAACTAGACTCAAAATGGAATCTGTACATATAAGGCATGACTCCTAATTCTTTCTGGATAATTTATGGTAAATTTTCAAAGTCGCGACAGGGGACCCAGAAACCGTTCTGGCCCTGTCTCACGAGAACTTTAATATTTCTCAGTATACTGCTCATATGGTCGTTTCGTTTCGTCCATATAAAATAGATTCATCAAGGTTCAATTTCATAATTTATTCACTATTTAAATCTACTTCTACTATTTTTAGTGATTTTTCAATCTTATCTCACTGCTGCTGTCCGTAACAGTTACTGCGATGAGACTATGCCAATTTCATGAATCTTTCCTTGGCCTTAATCATCCATCATACATGACACAAATTATGGCCACCTTATCAAAATTAAAGTTTCTAAGACTCGTAGCTATAGGTTCTAGCATCCCACTCGGCGACCACATAGGCCATTTTCACATGGCTTAAAGTTTACAACCCACAGTTCAACAAAACATAACACCTATACATGCCAAATGTTCTTCAACAACGAAGACAATACCAAAAGATTTCCAGCGGTGTGATGACTTCAACGACGGTTCCGAGCACGCAACAATACGAGTCCAAGAGACCTAAAATGGGTGACAAGAAAACACCGAGTGAGTTTATAACTCAAGAAGTCATAAGCATTCATCAACCACCCATTGATAAAGTTATCACAACATGAAACAATAAACGTGGCTAGGTACTCATCCATATCGAAACTATACCATAATTCCTCGGACCTTTCGGTTCAATCTCATACCAAGTCATACATCCACATTTCATATTTATACAATACGATATTTGAGGCACTTTACACCCCAACTCATTCACAACACAATCATACAATTGCAATCATCACATAGATCTAAGGCTTACCAAGTTCAGCCCTGATCATGAACGTATTTCCTATTCGTCATGAGCTCAAGGTACTTACCCGATCCGCTGTCCATACTCAACTCGATGGAGACACACCCTCCATATAATTGTTCGATCGGAGATATATATATATATATACATATATATAGAGTACGCATACACAGTGCTTATTACTCGATTTTGCACACTTAGTGCCATGCAATTTAAGCCCGCACACCCAGTGCCGTATATTTCCAGCATGCACACTTAGTGCCATATATTTCCAGCATGCACACTTAGTGCCAATCTCGTCACCATACACACGTATTGCCCGCACACTTAGTGTCGAAAGCAAACTTTCTACACATTTCACTATTTCTTTTACATTCAACAAATGTCATCACTCCATACACATACATTTTCATTTATATATATATATCATCCCATTAAACACAATTGCATAAATTTTACAATCATTTAAGCAATATCAAATACGTGCTTAATGACTTACCTTGTGTTAGGTAAAACGGTTCCAACTCGGCTACTCGACGTTCTTACCTTTTGCTTTTGCTTGATTCGCCTCCTCTAACTCCTTGAGCTAAATCAATAAATTAACTAGTTTAACCATCTTGCCCAATATTAATATCAAAATACTAATGATTTCATAGCATAGGAGACACATGACAAATTTATATCTTTCTACCTTATGATCTTAAGCTATTCGACTTATAGCCAATTATCTAAGTCAAGATAAAAATCATCGATTTGCCTAACTATAGCCGAATGTGCAACATCAATCTATCATTTCCACTTCATTTAACACTTAACATTTACCACATATCAATTAACCAAACTCTTCATCTAATCATGCTCTCATATTCGGTCATCCATAGCTATACTAACCATATAGCAAATTGATTCTAAGTCTAACACAAGTACCACATTTTTAACACCATGGCCGAAGACTTCATGTCTCATCCACAACATCAAAACACCAACCGAATCCTTCCTATCACCGAGACTAAAATTCACACCTTGGGCTTCCTACATTCTTTTCATAACATTCATAGTTCATTCGGCCATTCATCACTCAACCAACAAAATTTTCTAGCAAACTCTTATGACCAAGCACACACATATACTTACATTTCAAACTCAAAATACCCAAAATCACATATTAACTAAGTCATCCTAAACAATGCCGAATCCTTAAGTGATTAAACATCAATCTCTTTTCTTTTTTTTTTCAATTCCAAACATATAAACAACATTTACTCATGACATCAAGCATCTTTATTTCGCTATTACTAGTATAAACATTAACCATTCATCATCAAGGTTTTGACATGGCTAAGTAGGAAACTTAGTAGCTAGCTTAAAGTATGCTAACCTTTCAAGAACCAACATGAACTCACTTACCTTAATTCAAGCTCAAGGGTGACCAAACCTTCTCTTCCTTTCTCCTTCAATTCGGCCAAGCATGAACCAAGGATGAACACTTTCTTCTTTCTTTTTTTTTTAACTCACGGCAACAAAGGGGGGGGCATGCATGAGACCATTTCTCTTTGTTCATCATTTCCCCCTTTTTCCATTTCTTTAATGCTAGCTTTTTTTCTTTTTTTTTATTTAATAGTTTCCTACATACACTATTAACATAACATGTTGGAGACATGTTTTCCACCCATAGCATGGCCGGCCACTACTAATTGGGGGGGGGGGAAATTGACATGCAAGTCCCCCCCCTTTTCTTACATGCATTAATTGGCCACTTTAACATTAGCCTATCATCTATTTAAATCCTTTCACATGAGTCCTTTTTCTTTCAATTCACAATCAAATTAACTAAATCAAAGAATTCAAAATTCACACATGCATTTTCACATATTCTAGACAATAAATATTACGTTCGAACATGTCGGTGACTCGGTTTAGCGGTCCCGAAACCACTTCCCGACTATGGTCAATTTTGGGATGTCACACCAAAGCTGGACTAATTGATAGTGTGTTGATTCTCCAACCGTCTTCCAATCTTTACGAGTCCTCGAGCTTTGTAAGATAGGGTAAAGAGAGGGGTAAGCATTTATATGCTTAGTAAGCCTTTAACTGGAAAGTAAGCTTACCAAGTAATTAACATACAACCATATTTAGTAAATATACCAACAAGAATGAAATGGTTTCCCTATCACATGCAGTTAATCAACAAGTTAGTCACAATAATAATACACCATGTAATTTGTCTTAGATGAGCTGATCATCCAATATTTTCATTTTTATATCTCATGTTAATCCCGTTGAGTTTCTTGGAAATCTCGATGGATTATCCATTTATCGTCAAGTTATAAGAGCGATCATCTCTTGTACACACTCCCGTGAACCTCACATCTTACGGTGGGATTGCCAGTCGAGGCTAAATACCCCGTATTTAAACTCATAAGGTGATGTTGGGATTACCAGTTCAGGCTAAATATCTTATAGCGACAAACACCCTTAATGAGCTAGGATCTGAAATACCAATCCAGGCTAAATTCAGACCCTAATCGGATTACCCGTCTGGGCAAAATCCAAAATGCACACATATTCTTTGGAGGCTCGATCACTCAAGGAACACCTTTCCGGGTTAGATCCTTTTTATATTTGAGATCAACGGATTACCCGTCCGGGCTAAATCCTTTCTGCAACACATGCAAGATCTCAATTCATGTAAGCCATGGTTTATCTATCAGATTTCCTTTTCAACCTCAACCTGGACATTTATCAACAAGTCATTATTAAGGATGTATTTCATAGATTTTCATGCCATCATCAAATGCAATTACCATACATTCATAGATCATGCAATTAAGCATACCATGAGTTTACTTTAAGTTATCCGAACTACCTGGTATTCGTCTCGGAATCGTGTTTCGATTATTCTGAAACTTTTTTTTTCCTCAATTGACCTCTGAAATTTGTTCCTCGTGGTTTATAATAATAAAATTAAATTATTAACACCTCACATTATACCTTTTCAAGTCTAAATTTCACCCCCGGTCCAAATAATCGTTTTGCCCCTAACCTTTCACATTTTTACGTTTTAGTCCCTAGGCTCATATAATGAAATGCATGCTATTTCTACCTTACCCAAGCCTAGTCGAGCACTTTTCCCTCTTATGGCAGCCCACATTTTTCCATTATTTCACATTTCTACCTCATACTTTACACCTTTTGCAAAAAGGTCATTTTAGGGTTTTTTCATGAAAAATACCTAGGGAAAGACGTTTAACACATATCCAACTTTCATATTCCTCCATAAAACATCAAAATACAAGTAACTCATGCATGGGTAAATTTCTAAACATGAACCGTAGCATGAAATATGGGTAGAAGTAGAGAGAGTAAGCTACCAGGATTTAAAAAATACGAAGAATATTAAAAACGGGGCTTGGGAGTACTTACTATTGAGCTTGAAAAGCTTGAAAACCCTAGCTATGGAGAACCCCAAATTTTCAGCATCAACATGAAAGAAATGAGATGATTTTTGGCTTATTTTTCCCATTTTATTTCAGTAAAATGGCAAATGACCAAAATGCCCTTAAGCCCTTTCTTTAAAATTTCATCGATACAAGCCCATTTTTGTCCAAAAACTTAAAAAATGGGTAAATTACTCTCTAAAGGCCTCTAATTAATAATCTAAATCAATTTCATACAAATTGCTTCTAGAATCCAAGTTTTACAATTTATTCAATTTAGTCCCTAATTTCCAATTGGACACTTTACTCAAAGAATTTCTTCATGAAACTTTAACACATGCATATTCTCATATTCTAGACCTCATAATAATCATAAAATAAATATTTTAATATAAGATTTGTGGTCCCGAAACCACTATTCCAACTAGGCTCTATTTTAGGATGTTATAGGAGCACTATTAAGAACAAATGGATTAAATTCCTCTAATCCTCAAGAAACTTTGGTTGTCATGCTTGTTAGCTTGAACTGTCATTGCACTCCCCAGTGTCAGTGACCACAATAACACTCCAATGCTAGAAAACATTCAAACCCAAAGATTAAACAGTAGAAGCAAGATTGAATAAATAACATTTAACCCAGAAATCATGTGTACTTCCGTACAAACATGGAATAGAAAGTAATTACCATCATTTAGAATAGAAATATAAAAGTAACAAGTGGAGAATACTAAGAAAATCTCGACTTGAATCTCTCAATTTCCTCTTGTGTCACACTCAGGGCTCCTCGTCAAGAGCTAATCTGCAACCCTTTCACATCGGTTCACCCGTAAGAGAATTAAGCCACCATAGTTGAAAAGCTTTAAAAGATAGGTTGTAGAAGATAATCCCCCGCACAAATACCTTTGCCTTTTTTTTTTCATGTGAATAACAATATTTTTCCAAATAGCACAAGTATCCTTTCATCAGAATCATGCTGCCTCTGTACGTATAAGTTGGTTGTACCAGACTGGATAGCTCACATCTTTTTATTTTTACTGGATAGCTGTCAGGTGAGGAGACAATTCTGGGTGCAATCTGGAAATACTTATGCAGCGACATCAGTACCAAAACATTACAAAATTAAGGATAAATAAGTCAAGATCCATTGAGTTATAAAATGCAATTTACTGAACTGGAAATGCAAAATATGTGCTAATGATAATTGAATGGGGACAAATTAATGAATAAGTAGGGAGAAAACATATGTTCTTTCTAGTACTATCACACCCCCAAACTTGAGCTTTTACTTGTCCTTAAGTAAAATAAAAACTAGCAAGGTACACAAGAATTCACTAAGGCAAATGATCATTCTTGCAACTTGAATCACTTAAAATCCCAATGAATGAGTCATATTCAGATGACAGAATATTGCATTGACAATACATAAGTATGAATGAATAAGATTGCAACTTCCTCAGAACCAGCATCATGCTTTAAATCCTAAATTCTATCTACCAATACAACATTTATTGTACAATATATGTCTCTTTTTTTTGTGAATAAGGGATATCGTTGCATTACTATACCGTTGTTCCTGAAAAGTAACGATGAAGTGCAACAAACCCCTAGGGAGTTCGTAATTGTGTCGACACACACTCATGTAGTGATAGCCTTTGGCCAGATTCATTTTTCTAATGCTTGCATTAGAGTTTTCCCTCTTTAGCATTTTACAATGCACCCACTTCGGAGTTTCTCTTATTCATAACTATATATATACATAAGCAGCTGTAAAAGATAGATTCATTTAAGATTCAAGGAATGCTACTAGTCATCCAATATTGATGGAACCTAAATCATTCATCAAAGAATTAAAGATACAACATTTAGTCAAATTTGTCCAACTCATTCATTGATAATTTGCATGATTCAAGAATTAAGCATCGAATGTAACAAAAATTTTCAAACACATTTGCATTAACAGCAAATAAACCTTGCATGCTTCATTAAACTCAATTTTTTTTTGAAATGTGGGTGTATTTCCAAACCCCATATGCATTCCCCAAACTTAAAGTTTTCATTGTCCCCAATACACTAAGATTAAAATGAAATGACAATAAAAATGTAATGACAATGTGCACTAACAAAATGAAAATTACAGCTACATGTAATGCATGAATATTACAACTAAAACTTAAAATAAACTAAATCAGTTTTCCTTGGGCATCAATGTGGCTGCACGATATTTCTTCCTCCTCCTTCTTATGCTTTTTGTCTTAGAGTGCTTTCTCTTCTTTTCTTTGGGCTTCATACGGTTCTCGAATCGTTTAGTTTTTGACACTGCCCCTGCATCATTGACTGCTTTTTGTGTAGTAGGGGTCACCTTGAGTGGTCCAGTATAGATCACTATTGCTAATGAGTTGTAGTGCTTCTCACTGGTTACCTCTGCAGCTTCCGCCGGTCTAGCTCCATCTCACTCTAGATTATTAGTAGTTGCACCCACAAACTCGGGTGTATTGACAATGTTCCCAGCAGATTCTTTCGTAGTATTTTCTTCCTCGGCCTTCTCATTCACAACTGCCACATGAATTTTCTCCTCTTCCACATCAATTTCATCATCAACAGTAGGCACCTCTTGAAAAGTAATGAAGTCACCCTCGACCATGCTATCAATCCTTTGCATGCACTCCTCAATGTCCCTTGAGTCCTCTTCTTTCTTATCATCAGAGACGTGGATAATGGGAGGGGATTCCACTGACCTGTCTCAGTCCCTTAAGTTATCCTCCTTGAATGAGGGTTGATGATCTGTGGGAACACTAAAAATTCTGGGAGTAGGGCCGGACTTAACTGACTTAATACGGCTATAATAGAGTTGTTATAGGCCTTAGTATAAGCGTAGAACAAATTTTGTGATATGCTCATATCCTCTATTGTAGCAACAAGCCTGATCTGCTTATTGCTGATGGAATTGGCCAACTTCTCGATATCATGTATTTTGTGGAACAATGATGTCTCTGTAGTCAGGTTTGTCCCCTTCCTTTCTGTCTTGGTTTTGCCCTTCCTTGTCTTGTTGGTCTCTGTCTCTTTCATTGTCAGTGTATCTTTGCCATGAGTCATTCTTTCAATAGAGGCTTCATTTATCGGGCCCTTATTCTCCAAGACCTTTTCATCATCACGAGGCACGATCCCTTTCTGCTGGTACAGTAGCATCACCAACAATGGGAAATCCAAAATTCCAGTTTGCCTTACGGTACAGTCAGCAATTTCCTGGTGGACTATTACACCGAAATCAATCTTTCTACCATTGATAATTGAATGTATTAGCCACATTCTATCAAGGTTGAGTGTAGTGCTGTGAATAAAGGGTAGTAGCCTGCAGTTGACAAAATGAAACCAGATTTTGCTTTGTAGTGTCAGGAAACGGCGGTGTCCACAATGTAACAACCTATTTTTTAGTGAAATCAAAATAGTGGTTTCGGGACCACAAATTCGACCCAAAAATAAATTTTTATTTTATTTTATTAGATGATCCGTATTATGATAGACATTTTGTGTGAAAATTTTGATACGAAAATTTTATGGGTTAAATGTTTAATTACGAGAAGGACTAGATCACATAAAATGCGAAGGTTGAATTCTAGTAGTTATAAGGATTAAATAGCTATGGCTAGTAGCTATAAGGATTAAATAGCTATGGAATTCAAAACTAGAGGTCCTTATATGGTAATTAGACCATTAAAGAAAAGTATGTAGATTTTTGGTTACTCATCCATGGAAATTTAGAAAAAGGGCAATGACTAAATTGGAATTTGAAAATAAGTAATTAATTAAAAGATGAAAAGAAAATATCATCTTATTTTCTCATCTTCTTCAACCTAAAATACATGGAAACCCTAAGTGGGAGAGAAGAAACTTTCATGGCCTAATTAGGTAAGTTTCCTTGTCCCCCTTTTAGTAATTTTGATATTTTTGAAATAGGGATAGCTTAATCTATCTATTTGGGGGATTAATTTGAAAAATTATCAAGGAATTAAATTTGGGTCATGGATGAATATAATTAAAATTAGAAATTTATGGTAGAAAATGAAAGGTTCTTGATAGATAAACAACTTTTACAAAGTGATTTTTGATGAAAACATGATTTAGGGACTAAAATGTGAAGTTGTGAAATTTGATGAAAAATTATGAATTTTTGTGAATACATGTGCTATAAAATTTGTAGTAGGATTTTGGTTAGGCTTGGAATATGGAGTAAATTGCACAATGTTCATTTTCCAAGCCTAGGGACTAAATTGGAATTTATGGAAAAGTTAGGGGTAAAATAGTAATTTTGCCTAGGATGTAAATTGACTCCAAATAAATATGAAATATGTGAAATTGATAATTAAAGATATTTATATAGATCTCGACAATAGAAATTAGAGGTTAAACAGAGGAAAAGAAAAGGTTTCAGATTAGTAGATTTTATATGCGAACAAGTGTCGAGGTAAGTTCATGTAACTTAATCGAGCTTGTAAATATGTTTAATTGAATGTTGTGTTTGTATGGAATGTGACTTTTATTGATGTACATTATTTGAATGCTATAACAAAAAATTTAATACATGCTTAAAATGGTGAAAAAGGGTTAAGTCCACATTGAATATTAGATTCCAATGATTATATGTGCTTTCCCGAAATGAATAAGGTCCTGCATTTGTTGTAGACGGGATTTACCTTGGATGAGTAATCCTATTGACCTTGTTATAGAAAGGATTTAGCCCGAACAAGTAATCTTGATATAATATTTCTCGAGTATACGTTATGATTAGGGTTTAGCTTGGACTGGTAATCCTAATTGAGCTCTTCTGAGCATACGTTATATAAAAGATTTAGCCTAGACTGGTAATCCTGTTATACGATACGTGGCTCGAGAGTGTGTTCCTTGACTAAGTGCCCTAATGGGTACCCTCGAATAAGAATTGACAGATTATGGAACCGTACACCTCAGGTGTACTACTTAAGCATCCATCAGAATTTCGATGATTCAACGAACACAACTCTTGACATGGTATGAGAATTTTGAGAAGAAATGATAATGACTTGAAAGAATATTGCATGATGAGCTCATCTATGTTTATTTGATTGTTATGAGGATTTTGGTGACTAACATGTTTGATTGAATGCATGTGCTTAGGAAATATTGCTAATGGATGGTAAACATGATATTATATGCTTAGATTTAATAAATGGGATTAATAAGTTTAGTTTTCGTTATACGAACTTACTAAGCATGTAATGCTTACTCTATTTTTTTTCCCTATTTTATAGTGCTCGGAAGCTTGTGAAGGTTGGAAGATCATTGGAGCATCGTCACACTATCGACTAGCTTATTTTGGGTATACATAGTAAAATCATGTTGGTATAATGGCATGTATAGGACAACTTGGCTATTAGTGGCATGTTAATGATGCTTGTAATCTAGCCATTGGAGTGGCTAGTAACGGTTGTTTTGGTATGATTAAGTAGGTTATTATGATATAATCATATGTGATATGTTAAGTATATGTGATCAAATGATTTTAATGTCTAAGTTAATCCAAGGTAAGTTTATAAACACATATGCATGTAATGGTATGCTATGATGAATGATTTAATTGTTTAATTTGAATGCTTGGAATGGTTGGTACTGGATGTGTGTTTAGATTGCAGGTCTTGGGTGAAGTTTTGGGTGAGAAATGTAGCTAGAAATGGCTTTATTTTGTCTACATGGGCAGACACACGAGCGTGCGTCTAGACTGTTTATGACACACGGCCGAGTACATGGGTGTGTAGTTAGGCCGTGTGTCCCCTGCACCTTAATTTTGAGAAACAAAATGCTTAGAATTGAGCACATGGGCAGAGACATGGGCGTGTGTCTCAACCGTGTGTGCTACACAGTCTAGAACATGGGCATGTGTCTTGGCCTTGCAAAACTTAAACCTAATTTCGAAATGAATTAATTGACCACATGGCCTAGCACACGGGCGTGTGGTATGGCTGTGTGCACAAGTCAGAGAGTTACAGGGGGTCGAACACGGCTTACGGTACAGGTGTGTCCCAGGGTCACACAGGTGTGTCCTTTGGACCACACGGGCGTGTGAGCCTTTCACCTTGGAAAATTTTTGAAATGTCGTAAAAAATTCTTAGAGCTCCCGATTAAGTTCCGACTCGACTCTAATGCTCGTATTGGGCCTCAAGGGTCCAATTAAGGGCCATTTTGAATGATCCCAGTTAGTGAATAGGTATTTACATAAATTATTTGTAAAATGTTCTGAAAGTTCAGGTAATGCTCAGAAACCCTATTCCGATGACGGATACAGGTTAGGGGTGTTACACACAATGCTCCTTCAACACATAAATCCTTCACCAATAGGTCCCTTTTGTCATCTGTGAGATCTTCAATAAACTTGGAGTGTTCATTTACATCCACTTTAGTGTTGTATAACTCATTGATTTTTTTGGGCATCCCATGGGATGATGCATTCTCGAACAAAGATAAACTCTAACTTATGGTCATAAAGGTTAGTGTAATCACGTACCAATGAAGGAGAATAGCTTCCAGGATAAGTGCAGAAAGTCTCCCACTTTAGCTTAAAGATGGTTTTGTAGACTTGCTTGCCCAAGTCTTGTTGTTACGAAAGGAGAATGCCCTGTTCTGGGTGGAAGTTTCAGTCAAAATGTTATCTTGAAACCGGTCCTTAGCCTCTTTCATTAAAAAGATCACCAACTCTTTTTTCTCCGTTGGCATGGAGGATTTCGATTCACGAACTGCAGTTGTAGAGGATGAGTGTTCTTCAACAGTCTTGGTGGCTTTCTTGACTGATCCTCTCGTTCTTTCCATATTTTGTTTGTTTTGTAAAGTGAAGATGGTTTAAATTTGTAAAAGAATGAGCTTGGGGAAAAGAAAGGAATAAAAATGGTTGCTTTGTACGTGTTACAATCAGCACAGTGAAGGGGGTTTATAGTGAGTGAAAGCAGAAGATGAAAATGTGTGATTTTTTTTATGTGAAGAGAAATAAAGCTGGCGGGAATAAATGTGTCCAATGGGAATTGCGCTTGTTCAGACAAATTAGATGGCTAGGTCACTTTTGATCAAACAGTGGGATCTGAAAATTTTGATCTGTCCTTCATTCATGGTAAGTCATATGTGAGAGTACAATAGTACGAACTGCGTTGACAATAAGGCCCAAGTACGTCGACAATGGTACCTAATTATTCTACAAAAAAAAACTAAAACAAACTTGAATAGAAACAAAAATAAAATAAAATTACATAAAGATAAATTCCATAAAAATTAAAAATTTTCGACCAATTTAATGGTCTCTGTCTGGTTTTGATCAACATTCCCAAAATAACGTTTCAATCGCTGGCTATTTACTTTGTACTGGTGTCCATCATGAAAATCTCTAATTGTGACTGCACAATGTGGAAATACTTCAACAACTTCGGAAGGTCCAGACCAACGAGAGCACAATTTACCCAAGTGCAGTTTCAGTCTAGAATTGAATAATAAAACTTGTTGACCCACGATAAAATATCGTTGTAAAATAATTCTGTCATGCCATCGTTTGGTCTTTTCCTTGTAAATTGCAGCATTTTCATAGGCATTTCGCCTAATCTCCTCTAGTTCAGTGATAACCAACAGTCTTTTCTTTCCAGTAGCTTCATAGTCCATGTTCACTTGCTTAATTTCCCATATTGCTTTGTGCTCCAGTTCAACTGGCAAGTGACATGCTTTCCCAAAAACCAATTGATAGGTGACATCCCTAATGGAGTTTTTTCTGTTGTCCATAATGCCCAAAAAGCATTATCCAGTCTGAAAGACCAATCTTTCTTCAAAGGGTTCACAACGTTCTCAAGACTGTTTTTAATTTGTCGATTCGATACTTCGAATTGTCCATTAGTTTGCGAATGATAAGTAGTAGCCATTCTATGATTAACTCCATATCTCTTCAATGTATCTGCCACTTGGTTGCAATGAAGGTGTGTACCCTGATCACTAATCAATACCTTTGGTGTGCCAAAGCAAGTGAGTATATGCATGTGAAAAAATTTAAGCATTGTCTTTGCATTATCCTTTGTGACTGCAACAGCTTCAACCCACTTCAAGATGTAGTCAACAGCTACTAATATATAAAGATTTCCAAATAAACTTGGAAATGGTCTCATAAAATCCATACCCCAAACATTGAACAATTCAACATCCATAATTGGCTGCTACAACATTTCATTATGTCGGGATATAGAAATAGAGCGTTGACACCTATCGCATTAATTCAAAAAATTGTGAGCGTCTTTGACTAATGAAGGCCAGTAGAATCCTGATTGGAGAACCTTAGCAATAGTTCGCATGCCATCGAAATGACCTCCATAAGGAGCATCATGATAGTGCTTCAGGATTGAAAGCTTCTCCTCTTCTGAAGCACAATGCTGAATAATGTTTTCATTGCATGCTTTAAATAAATACATCTCATTCCAATGATACTTCACTACTTCAATAAGAAATCTTTCTTTTTTAAGGCTTGTGACACCTAATGGGAGTTTTTCATACACTAGGTAATTAACCAAATCCGCTGTAATAGCCCGGTTTTAGCTAAATCAAAACAGTGGTTTCAAAATAACAAATTTGAGGTCTAAAATTATTTTAATATTATTTTTGGTGTTTACAATATATGAATATATATGTGTGAAAGTTTCGTGAGCTAATTTTATCGTTTAAGTGATTAATTTGAGAAAAAGGACCTAATCGCATAAAATACAAAATTTGCATTCTATTTGATAAAAGTGTATAACTGCTATGGATTATTAAATGTAAGGTCTTTATTATGTTATTAAACCATTGATAATGGGAATTGTCATAAATGGGCATCCATTAAGTTGTTTTTAAATGGTTTAATTAAGGTTAAATTTGTAAATGGTTATTAATGATAATAAAACAAAACAAAAGCCATTTCATCTTTAATTTCTCTTCATCTTAACTGAAATAATAAAGAAGAATAAGCTAAAATAGGGCTTTGAATTTTGGCACTTCTCTAGCTTGATTGAGGTATGTTTTGAGCTTGGTTTTTGATGATTTCTATGTTCTTGTAATCGTTGCTTCGTGTTCTAGCTAGCCTGTGCCCTAATTTTTGAGCTTGTTGATGATTTTGTAAAGTGCCATTGATGAATGCTAGAGCTCTTGAATTTTTGATGATAGAAAATGAATATTTGTTGATAGATTATCATGTTTTCTAAAGTGATTTTTAGTGAAATTGCATAAAAGGGATTAATTTGTGAAAAGATGAAAATGTGTGGTTAAATGTGTGAAATATTGATACATATGGGCTGATATAAGTACTAGGAAAATTCGGCTAGCATGTATTTGAAGGAAATTGTGAAATTTTGTATATTTTTGAAATAGGGATTAAATTATAAGAAATGTGAAAGTTTAGGGCAAAGTGTAAAGTGGCTTAAATATGTATTTGTGGATGAAATTGATTGAGTTGGTGATTAAATGGATTGATTTTGAATATATATAGATCAAGAACGAAAGAAATCGGACTTAGATCGAGGCAAGAACAAAGTACTCAATTAATAGGCTAGTTTCGTTGTTTTTACGTCCGTGGTAAGTTTGTACGTGATAAACATTGTTATAATTATGTTTTAAATGCTTTAATATTGCATAAATTATATATATGAGATGATGGTCGTGAACGACGATGAATCGATTATGTTTGGAACTTAGTGTGCGTATCGAGATAGCTTCAGCTATATAAACCACTTAGTGTGCGTATCGAGATAGCTTCGGCTATATAAAGCACTTAGTGTGCGTATTGAGATAGCTTCAGCTATATAAAGCACTTACTGTGCGAATCAGAATAGCTTCGACTATATATGGCACTTAGTGTGCGAGATTGAGATAGCTTTCGCTATGAAAGGTACTTAGTGTGCGAGATTATAATAGCTTCAGCTATGGTTTGGCACTTAGTGTGCTAGATATCGAGTATTCGACAGTATCACGTAAAGGTATGAGTTCGGTATTAATTTTTACAGGTATATACATATAAAGCATGAAATCCAAATAGAAGAAGTTATAAGCTTATTCATAAAAACTTGAGTAAGTATGAGGAAAGTTTGTTCTTCATCATGATTTATATATTAATTAGTACGAATTGATAATTTGTATATTATGAACTGTTGAGTATATTTAGTACAAAGTTACTAAGCTATGAAGCTTACTATGTGTTATTTGTTTATGTTTTTATAGAGAATCAGAGCTAACTTGGACTCGGGGATCGTCAGGAAATGTCATCATACTATCGATGTAACACCCCTTACCCGTACCCGAGGCCGGGATAAGGTACGAGGCATTACCGGACAAACATACAAACATTAAACTAAAATACGGGCCATAAAATTTCATTCATATTTCAAAACGTTCATTTACTTACACATAGTCCCTTATTTGAGTCTACGAAGCCAAAAACATACTTTAGAAAGGGTTCGTGACTAAACCGAGAAGTTACAAAAATCTTGGAAATTTCATGCTTTAAGGCTCCACACGCCTGTGTCCCAAAGTCGTGTTCCGTACACAGCTGAGACACATGGTCGTGTCTCTGCCTGTGTGGAATATACCTAGGCTATTTTCCAAGCTTTGGTCAACCTTAATCTCTTACACCCTTATACAAAATCAAAAGCATATAACATTGTATTCATTTAATGATTAAATATGCTCAATTAAACCACAAACATAGCATTTGTATGTCATCATACATGTGTCTCTCATACTCATTTTACCTTGTTTATTATAGTACCACTTATACATTTATACCAAGATTATCATCTTACCAAATATCTTCAGCTTAATCATCAAGCATTCATATTTAAAACTAGATCATATCTTTATAAAATACCACAATTCAGATGCGCAAAATAACATGTTTGCCTGAAACATTTCAATTCAACTCCATACCCAACAAGCATTACATTGATACTAGTCATATATAGATATATATATATATATATATCATTCTCTTTTTGTTCTCTTATAAACACATATCATTTATTTCATTATATCAATATTTCATATACCATAGTTTCCATGTATTCCACATATATTTATTTTCCTCCTCCTCCTCTCCATTCCACATCCTTAATGGATATAGCATTCTTGTAAGTATGATTTCACAATTTACTAATAAATGCTCACATCAAACTGTCCACACGACTCATAGTCACTTACTTATTTATAATTCGAGCTACAGAGCTCCAAATTAAGATCCGTAAATTTACTCTGAAACTAGAATCACATATATTTCCACGATAAAATTTTCAAAATTTTTGGTTTAGCCAATTAGTACAATTTATTCATTAAAATTTCCCCTGTTTCACTTTCTGACAGTTCTGACCTCTCTTCACTAGAAATTAATTATCTCATAGTACAGAACTTTGATAATGTTCTTGTTGATTTATATTGAAAATAGACTCATTAGGTATTTTAAAAATATAAGTTTGAGCCTCTAATTATTTTTCTCCAAATTTTTGTGATTTTCCAAAGTCAGAACAGGGGATCACGTAATCATTCTGAACCAGTCTAACAAAACATAAATATCTCAATATATAGAACTCCTTTTCTTGTTCTGTTTTAGTATGGGTTGGGTTCAGCTAGATGTGCCAGTACAAGGTAAGGATTATATTCTGTAAACTTACGTATATGTAATAAGGAATATGTTTGGTTCTTTAGGTGCCTACAGAAATTTAGTACTTGTCATGTTGAAATACTTGAAAATATGGATGTGATTATGAACAAGTGGAAAGGATTATTGAAAGTTGTAAATTGGTGAAGAATGTGCTTACCATGTGAATCCATCTTCAGTTGATGAAGAATGTGCTTTGGAAATATTCGACCATCTAGATCACTATTGTACGAAAGTATATATATGTGAGAGTTAAGTGATGCGTTTATTGATATTATAGTTTGAGATGAAGCTCTAGATTAACTTTATCGAACAGTTGAAATGAATGACCAAAGATATTGAATGAAAACACTTTGCGACTTAAAGCTCAAGGCTAAAGAAAGGCGAATTAAATTATGTGAAATTTTGGTTAGGTATATTGGGTCAAATGAGATTTTACCTAGATTAAGTATATTTGAAAACGTCATTGATTCAACAAAATTATCATTTTGCTTAAAACTTACTAAGCTTACGAAAGCTTACTCTGTTCGTTCATGTTTTTGGTCTGTAGGTTGTGGATTCTGACTACATCACACTATCTACCATTACGATAGCCATGAGATTGGATTATCTTATGGCATGTATAGAATAGACTAGTAGCGAAAGAATAATTTGGTTATTGTATATAAGCCATGCGAAAATGACATCTTTTGAATGTTTACTTATAGAAGTTTACATATTATCCCTGGCTATGTTTAGTGTTTATCCAAATGAATGATCTAAAAAAAAAAAGTTTTACCGTTCTGTCATGAGTTACAAGTCCGGTAATGCCCCTTACTTATTCCGGTGATGGTTACGGGATAGGGGTGTTACATCACAAGCAAGTATGATAAAATTAGCCGGAAAAAATGAATTTATCCATACAAACTTAGATATCTTTGATTTGCCCTTCAAATTGAGCCAAGGATCGATTAGCTAGTTGTAATGTCACTGCAGTAGGTTTCATATGACCAATTTCTAACTTTCTAAAAGTAGATAGTGGCATTAGGTTAATACTAGCTCCCAGGTTGCATAAAGCCTTGCCTAAATAATAGTTGTCAATTGAACATGGGATAGTAAAGCTCCCATAATCTTTCATTTTGGGGGCAATATATTTGTCAAAACAACACTACAGCCTTCTGTGAGTGCTATAGTTTCCATATCACTAAGCTTCTTCTTCTTGGACAAGAGTTCCTTCATAAATTTCCCATAATTCAGAATTTACATAAGAGCGTCTACCAAAGGAATATTGACCTGAAGTTGCTTCAGTGTGTTCAGGAACTATTGGTACTACTTATCCTACTCATTCTCCCTAAATCTTTGTGGAAAAGGTAAAGGTGGAAATACATCTGACTGAGCCAACACTATTGATTGTGTCAATAGTTTCGAGGGTCGGACAGTAGGCACATGAGTGACAATTCTTGGAACTTCTTTGTCTGGTACATCGACAAGCTTTTCAAATTCAACCTTTCCACGAAGGATCACTTTACTAGTATCTTGAGGTGCTATAGTAGAGTCTGTAGTCGGCTCGCCAACTCCTAAGAGTGATAGCGTTGCAGTGTTCTTTCCCTCCTAGAGTAAGATTTTTTGTGTCACTAGAGAGTGTGCCCAGTGGTCGAGTATTCAGATTCGAAGCAAGTTGTCCTAATTGTGCCTGCAATACCCAAATTGAAGATGAATTCCCTTGCATAATAGCTTCTATGGGAGTCATATGCTCCCACATTAAAGCCTCAATTGCTACTAACGGGTCAGAAGGAGAAGCTTGTGTGTATTGTTGTTGTCGATGTTCTTGAACATGTTGATTCGACATTGAAGAGTTTTGTGGTAGTGTTTGATTCTGATGTGGATACATCTGGCTTTATTATGGATGCATTTGAGTGTGCTGATTGTAGTTCATTGTTGTTAATTGTAATTCCCTTGTCTTGAATTATAATTGCCTTGAGTAGATATATTCCCATATCGGAATGTCACAGCATTTTGTCTAGCATTTTGAGTTCCCCAAGACTATTGATTCTGTGCAGAATTATTACAAGTGGTTCCATAAGAATTGTTGCGGATGTTACTAACATAAAAAGCATTCTCTGCATGTTGTGGAAAATCTTCATAGTTGTGGTTGTCACTACAAATCTTACAACAAAAAGTAGGAACATCAAATTGTTAAGCGACTTGTATAGATGCAATGTCACTAGTCCCTTACATATTTTTTTATCATATTTGTAAGAGAAGAAACTTGAGCACTAAGTGCAGATATTATGTTCAATTCAATAACTCCTGGGGTAGCTTTTGCTTGTACAACTCTAGAGATTGGATATTGATAATCATTCTAAGCAATTCTCTCAAGAATTCCAATAGCATTATTATAAGTACAATCCAACAAAGGACCATTGGCTGATGCATCGACAAGATTCCTCGTGTGTGAATTCAGCCCATTATAGAAAATCTCAATTTGTGTTTCTTGTTGAATGTCACGCATGGGACAACATTGAAACAAATATTTATAATGTTCCCATGTGGTGTGAAGATTCTCATCATCTAGCTGATGATAAGCTGTGATATCATTTCAGAGATGAGCATTCATTGTCAGCGGGTTAAATCACAAAACAAGCTATGTTGCTAGTGCATTCCAAGAAGTAATTGATCGAATAGGTAGCCAAAGGAACCAAGTACAAGCTTTTCCCTGCAAGGAATAAGGAAATAATGTCATTGTCAAAGCATCATCCGGAATGCCTTATTGACTAAAGGAAGCACAAATCAATAAAAATGATTTAGATGTTCTCGTGCATCTTCATATGGTAGTCCAACATATTGCTCATTAGAATTCAACATTTGAAACATTACTGGTTTGAGTTCAAAATTTCCAACTTGGATTGTTGGCCTAACAACTCCCGGTTGTAAGTCATCCAAGATAGGTACTACAAAATCTCGTATAGTCCTGTTTTATATTTGATCGTCTTGCGACAACGGTGAGTCATTAGCATTTTGGTGCTACATCAGGGGTATGACCTCAGAGTTTCTTAGTAAAGCCATATTCCTTTGTCCTCGAAGTCTCATTCGAATGGTCCTTTCAATTTCTGGATCAAAATCAGTAATAAACTCTTAATTGCTTTGGGTCATACAACACCTAAAATAAAATGTGAAAATAGCAACAAAAAGAAAACAAGTTAATAAAAACTAAATATTATGAAATAAAAACAAACAAAAATAAGCACCAAACAAACGCCATCCCCGGAAATGGTGTCAAAACTTGATCGGCTATTTAATGTTACAGTAATAATGTGCAAGCAAACACTGTTGATGCAAGTATAGTAGACAGACATGAGTCTGTTGGATATCGATCCCACGAGGGTTGTCTTTTTTCTATCAATGTCAATGCAATAAATATATAGAAACGAGATAAATTGTGAGAGTAATTGTTGAAGAAATAACTTGAAAAAAATAAGATAAAATATGATAATGATAAATTGGGATCCCCAACGTGAATATTCAATAGAATACTAAGTGCTCACAAGGTATAAAAGGATAGGTGATTGTTGAAGTATTAAATTGCAATGAATATCTTACCAAGCTTAACTTCTATATTTAATCTAAAACTTAAACATGCACATTAGCCACGCCTTTCGATGATGGCAATGGAACACTATTAAGAACAAGTGGATTAAAGTCTTCTAATCCTCAAGCAACTTCTGTTGTCATGCTTGTTAGCTTGAACATTTGCTGCACTTTCCAATGCCAGTGACCTCAATAACACTTCCATGCTATAAAAAATTCAAACCCAAAGATTAAACAGTAGAAGCAAGATTGAATAAAATAAAATTTAACTCAGAAATCATGTGTACTTTCATACAAACATGAAATAGAAAGTAATCACTATCGTTTAGAAAAGAAATATAAAAGAAACAAGTGGAGAATATTATTCCTAAACAATCTCGACTTGAATCTCTCCATTCCCTCTTGAGTCGCACTCAGGGCTCCTTGTCATGAGCTAATCTGCATCCCTTTCACATCGGTTCACCCGTAGGAGACTTAAGCTGCAATAGCCGAAAAGCTTCAAAAGATAGGTTGAAGAAGATAATCCCCCCACAATAACTTCTCCTCTTTTTTTTTCACGTGAATATTAATATTTATCCAAATAGCACAATGTCCTTTCATAATAATCATGTTGCCTCTATACGTACAAGTTAGTTGTACCAAACTTGACAGCTCACACCTTTTTGTTCTTATTCGGACAGCTGTCAGGTGTGACAATAATTCTGAGCGCAATCTACAAGTCCTCATGTAGCGACATTAGTACCAAAACATGACGAAATTAAGGATAAAAAGGTTACCATCCACTGAGTTATAAAATGCAATTTACTGAACTAAAAAGCTAAAATATGTGCTAAAGATAACTAATGGGGAAAAATTAACCAATAAGTTGGGAGAAAGCATATGTTTTTTCTAGTACTATCATATAACAAGATGTGAATTGAGATATTTATGAAACAAATCAAATGTGATATCATGTGAAAATTGAACATGGTATGAAATGATATGGTAATATATGGAAATTGAAATGATGGTTTATGACAATTGTAAGCTTAAATAATAGGATGTACGTATAGTTCAAATTATACATTCTTGTATCATTATTTCTTTAATTGTTCAAATTATAGAAATATCATTGAGTTTTACTCAGCGTACGGTTTTGTTTTTTGTGCGCAGGTTAGGAACTTCTCTTTTTATTATTGACTCAACATCAAACAACGATCCTGATCTCAAATGTGGTTATGTTTACCTTTTTTGATGGCATATATCTAGGATGTATTAGTTGCTAGTTATTTTTATGAATGGATTGTAAATGGAGTTATAAGTATAATGTTGGTTTGAGTATATACATATATGTTTGTTTTTGAAGCCATAAATGGCATGTTATTTTGGAACCATTGCTTGTGAAGTGTATGTGAACTTAAGCTTGATATTTTAGGTAGTTATAAGTTGGGTTGAAGTGAATGAATTGGTATGCTTAAAATATTGATTTGAGTGATGCATTGATGATATGTTTTGATAATATAAATATGGTACCAATGACGGTACATTGGTTAAGCACCTAGGGTAATTGTTTTAACGTGTTTTGAATAGGTTAAACGAATGGTTTTTGAGTTGCTTAATGCCCAAGTAAGTAGGTAATGGTAAAGTTGTTGTGTAAGGTACAATTTAGATCCATACGGCCAGACACACGGACGTGTGGCTTGGCTGTGTAACCCAAGTCAGATAGTTACATGGGCACCGACACGGGTTGGAACACGGCCATATGTCCCTATTTTGAAAGTTACACAACCTGAGACACGGCCGTGTGACCCTTGCAGTTGAATTTTTCTAAATTTTTCCTCAGATTTTCAAATGTTTCCACTTTAGTCTCGAATCGTTTCTAAAATGATTCTAAGGCCTCGAGGGCTTGAATAAGGGAAAATATGTATGCTTAATGATGGATTATGTTTTGATTATTGAAATGTTTTAAAATGAATTATTTAGGTAATGTTTATTCAGTAATGCTCTAAAACCCTATTTACGGCTACCTTCCCTAAGGTACTAGATGACTGTAGACTTAAGTTAGGCTACCACTAATATTTTCTATCCTCTTTCGAATGAGGCAAGACTCTATGTCTAAAGGTTGCTACGAATAAATAATTTTTCATTCACCCATATTATCCAATGTCTATCCAAATAACCTAACCCTATCAGCATTAAGTTATTTTAATAATTTGCTACATATTCGTCAATACACAACCTATAATAAACATGAAATGCCATTGAGTAAAACAACAGAATAATTCCAACTTAAATTGTGAACATTAATAAAAATTAAAGGGTTTAGCAAAGTAACCCAAGCCTATGTGATTTAGCTCATAGCTTGGTAAATCGAGTTCAGGTTTAATGCAGTAATCGACATCATATTTTACAATTAATTTCTAAAGGAAATGAGATAAGAATCAAAGGAGAAATTTTGAGATGTTGGCTTTTGCCTATTTAGCTCTCAACACTGGCAACATAATGTCTTGCAACTGCCAAAGATGACACAGTAGTCTTCTCCTTCTTCAGTCGCCTTCCTTCTTGGTCCTTCCCTCCTTTCCTGCCAAAAGCTCCTCCTTTCTTTCTATCAAAAGCTGATCTCTTTTCTAGGGTTCCCCCTTTGGCTTTTATAAGTTTGATCTTCCAGGGTAGGTCCACCAACCCATAATCCTTTCTCCTTTTTTTCAAGTGGATTTTTCTGGTACAAGTACAACTGGGACTAAGAACGGTACACATTAAGTGCTGACTAGGAATCTTCCAAGTATTGCCATAGTATTTGTGTTGGCAAACTACCCAAAATTTGTCACGTCAAACCTTCAACCCTCTACTCTTTTTACAATTTGCACATGCCAATCAACCACCAAACAAGTCCTTCTAATAGGCAATTAAAAGCAACATGTAATAGCATTTAAACACAATACAAGCTCTTTAATGCAATGCTCTAAAAATACTAATACAATATCCAACTAAAATCACTTAAGTACAGAAAATTAACTAAGTCTAAAGGCATGAAATATAACTCTTTTCAAGAGTTATCATACCCGCAAACATGAGTTATTGTTCATCCTCGAGCAAAGTATTCATGAATGTGTGAATGTAAGAATTGCCATGACCACATAACCACTTTTATATTGCCAAACCATATAGAGAGCATTTTATACTTTAGTTCTCAACAATATTCTATGTTTAAAAAGTTTGTTAAAGTTTCATAAGTTTATTTAGCAAAGGCAGGGCATAAAATATTGCCCTAAGAACAAAAACCCTACATACTCCTGTATGCAATTTGACTATATCAAATATCTCCTGATTTACTTAGTTCATCTTTCATCTAAACTCAGTTTGATTATTTATTTATTTTATTTGTATTAGAACAAGGGGCTCAACTCATCACATAATTCTTTGACCTGACGATCACAATAAAGCATACACTGAATTGTCGAATACTTAATCAAGTTACGATTTGAATAAAACTAACTCATGAAGCTAAAGCTTTTGAATTAGAATGTGGATGGAGCAAACGACTACCTCCTTAGCTACTCAGCCAATTACTACAATTAAGTGCCTCTAAACTTCTTTTTCTTTATTACACACTCTTACCTAAGCTAGCTTTTTATAATCAACAACACAATAGAGCAAACAAAGTGTGTTGACCTATTTGACAATTTTAAGCATTAGAGTGTTTTATGGCATTTCCTTGATTTTTCTTAAACTTTTCCATTTTATTCATTATTAAGTATTGCCATTTTTCTGAGCTTATCTTCAAAATTCTTTAAGTTTATTAAAAGAACTTACTATAGACCAATTGTATAGAAGTTAGGATATCTCATTTTTTAGGGGTCGATTCTCAGGAAAACTATCCTAAACTAAATTCGCCTAATCCACTGTCACATTTTTCTAGATTTATTGAAGAATTAATCTCCTCATCGAACATCATAAGTAAAGATTGTACTCCACATAGGCAAAATAGTACTTAGTAGTTACATGGCAGTGGCAAAACAAATTTAATGACACTAGAATGAACGTACATACTAGATATATATTGTAGCCTAAATGCACAATACACCCCCAAACCTAAGGGATGAATTGTCCTCAATGCATGTACAGATATGTAACAGAAAAACAAAAATATAGATATGTACAGAAAATGTCATGGAAAAAGAAATAAAATGCATGAGGTAAGGAAAAAATATTCCCTGGCTTGGATTGGAGTGTAGTTACTTCATTCAACCCTGTGAGTGGATTTACGGGCACTGGCTTTATACCACAGTTTCCTCTTCATGGGGTTCATTTCATCCCCCTCCTTATCAATTTCCATGAGCTCATCAATAAGATGATCGATGTCACAATCTTACTTATCAATAAGATGATCGATGTCACAATCTTACTCCTCCTTACTCCTCCCATTTTTCATTCAATTTTTTTTTGTTTCACCACCCTCATTTCCCATTTCTCCTTCATTTCTCCACCACCAAAGGCCATCGCATCACTACCTCACCTCTACCACTGTCGTCACTGTCGCACCATCGACGACCACCTCCCAAAATTTTGATTTCTCTTCTTTTCTTCCCTTCTTCTCGTGATCAACTTATTCTTCATCTCAAATATGACTTTTCTTATTTTTTTAAGGGATTATTTTCCAACCAAATTTTTTGACTTCTTATTTTATTCATCATAGTGTCGAATCCTCCTCGCTAGTCAATTTTTCAGGAAAAGTTATTGAGCCTCTTTCGTCCGTTATTATGGAAGTATGGAAGAAACTCAGCTCATTTATTCTCTCTCGTGCTATTATTTTTGTTTGGTTGAAACTAACAATTAGGTTTATCGTGCTTTCGTGAAGTGCTATTCAAAACCCGAATTCGTGTCCCACTTGTAGGAAGGTGCGTTTAGATGAACATTTACGTAAGTAATTCGCTAAATCATTTGATTAAAGGATACTTATTTCTTAACTCATACTAGATCCTGTGTATGATCGAAACTGTAGAGACTCGAGAATCGAACTCTCCCATTTGAAGTTGGAATCAAGATTTGTACAATCAAATTGCAAGGTAGGGGATTTATTTTAATAATAATAGTTGGTATTAGTTTTTATAAAAAATAATAAAATGAGTAATATAATATTATCATTGATATGATTCACTGAATAATGATATATTGAGTGAATACAATAGTATTCATAAAGGATTGGTAAAATATGATAAAAGAAGATACCAAGTAAGTTTTCCCAAACTTCATATATGTGATGATGATTGTGATTTGGTGATTTTTTGTAAAATATGTGTTAACTGGTAAGGATCAACTCGAGATCACCAATAAGGAAGTTGAATAGGCCTTTGAGATGTTGTGGTGGAAGCAATGAAAATTGCGTAACAAAGAACACAATGATTTATCCCAAATTGCCTACTCCACTACCTTAGCTTACCACAAGTAAGGATTTTCCCATATTGACTAATTTGACAACCTTTGAGGACAAGATTTAACCTTACAATCTCCCTTATGATTTATACCCCAAAATCTTAATATACAACTCCCTTAATATTTCTACCCAAACCTTAAGAATTAACCCTCTCTCAAAGAGAAACAATAAGCAAACAAAGAAACAATCCTTACAAGATTAGGATGTTTGCCAATTAATCTCAAATACAAAGAAGAACACTTGAGCTAAATGAATACAATGAAAGCTCACAAGTGTTTATAAGAAAATGTATGAAAGAGTTAAGCTCTAGGTTGTTTTGGTTTATCTTTAAGCTTTGCACATTGCTCTTATTGTTGCTAAACCTTTGGAAGATGGTATTTATACCCTCTAATTGATTTCCAACCGTTGTGGTTGTTGTAGAAGTGAATATAGTCGTTGGGGATGAAATGTTAGGTCATTAACTTCATTTGCAACAATGCGTATCGATACTTACTAAAAGGGTATCAATATTTTTTGTAATTAATGTCGATTTCAGTGATCGTTGGAGTAAGAATATCGATACCTAAGGGATTTATCAGTACTTTTATGAAAAGTATTGATGCCTAGCAAAGGTTACAAATTCCAGAATGTCAATTTGCTATCGATTAACAGAGGGGTATCAATATCTTGTAGAATATCGATACTTAGTCAAAAAAGTATCGATACTTTTTGTCTTGGAGCAATTCTAACTTGTTTGAAAATGATTAAAACATATTTGAAAATGTTTGACTCAATTGAAACCATTTCAACTAGATTTTATGAAATTGCTCAACTTTACTTTTATTCAAAAACACTTTAATTTGTTATATCAAATATATTATCCAATAAGGCTTAGTTTAACAATATGTTATTATGTGATTCTTATTACTCATGACATGTGATACATAGTGATTTGAATGTGTATGTGCAGATGATGTGAAAATTGAATTGCTGATGTTTTAATTCGCATATAAATATGTTACTATTCTGATATTCTGATTTGCATGTTAAGTGTAACACCCCGTTTTTAGGTCAAATCAGAATAGCAATTTCAGGACCACAAATCCAAAGTTAAAATATTTAATTTAATTATTTTAATAAGGTTTACAGCATGATAGAATTATTATGTGAAAATTTCGTAAAGAAATTTTATTGTTTGAATGCTTAATTTGGTAAAAAGGACTAAATTACGTAACGCGTAAAAGTTGAATTCTATTGTGTAAAGGTATTAAATAGTTATAGTTTATTAATATGGGAGTCCTTATTATGAAATTAGTCCATTTATAATGTAAGTGGACAATCTTGGACATATTATAAGTGGTTTACTAATGTTTTATTAAAGGTTAATATAGTAAATTAGTAAATAAGTTTAATTTTAATTAAGTAAATTGTATCATCTTCTTTCATTATCTCTTCATCACTGAAATTAGGGAAAGAAAATAGCCATTAAAGAGTTTAAGGTTCGGCAAAGCTATTTGTGATCATCTAGGTATGGTTTTTGCTCGATTTTTAATGATTTCTACGTTTCTGAGCTCGTTGCAGCTTAATCTAGATAGCCCATACCTTAGATTTTGAAATGTCTAAAGATTTTGAGATATGCAATTGTTGAATACTTGGGTATTTTGAAGTTTCTTATTAGATTATTGATGGTTATTAATAGATATACAAATTTTATAAAGTGATTTTTGATAAAAATGAGAATTAGGGATTAAATTGTGAAAGATAGAAATGTTGTGGTTGAAAATGTGAATAAAATGAAAATATTGGCTGCTATGAGGTTATGTGAAATTTGACTATACATGGGTTAAGGGTAAATTGCAAAAAATTGTCATTTTGTGTAAAAATGACTAAATTGCAAAGTAATCAAAATTCTAGGGGTAAATTTGTAATTCAGCTAAAATGAATGTTCAGGCTAAATTGAATTGAATGAAAATTTGAATGATTTAATTTGATATCATATAGATCAAGATAAGCCGAGATCTAGTTTAGATCGAGGAAAACAAAAAGTGGACGAATAGACGATAGTTTTATCTAAGGTTACGAGGTAAGTTTGTATAATTAGAATCAAACTTTTCTATACTTGCAATTGTTGAATTGAATGTATATAATTGAAATACTTGAAATATAAATGTCTTAATGATATATTGTATTCGTTATTGAGCCCCGTTTGAACTATATGAATTCATTGGATACGAGTGACGTGTTACTAAGATTACCGTATTGGTTGAGCTCCTGCATTTGTTGCAGACTCACCACAGCTCGTAAGAGCTTACTATTTAAGCTCATTGGAGCTTACTGATTTAGCTTGAAAGAGCTTACTGTTCAGCTTAATAGAGCTTACTGTTACCAGCTCAATAGAGCTTACTATTACCAGCTCAATAGAGCTACTGTTTATCAGCTCAGGAGGAGCTTACCGACCATGACTCAATAGAGCATGTATGATGATGAATTGACAGATTATTGTCATTGTTCACTTAACTATCCTTTGAAGTTCTAATAGGTTCAACGGGCCTAAATAATGTTATATTGACGAGTTACGATTTATAAATTTTATTAATGTTATACATGATTTATGAATCTAGAATGATGAGAAGCATTATATTAATGGATGATTTCATCTATGTTTACAATGACTAACATTTGATAAATACTTGTGATTAGGTGTTAGTTAATTGAATTGGTTGCATATTTGTATTGCTTTGATTATGTATAAATGGTAAGTTTAATTTTAAATTATACGGGCTTACTAAGCTATAAGCTTACTCTGTTTCTTTTTCTATGTTTTATAAAGGTTCGTTAGCTCACTCGTTTCGGACAAGTCAGAATTGCATATCACACTATCCAATTTTTTGATTGGTATTTTTGAACTTGTGAATTTATGTAAATATGGCATGTATAGGCTAGTTTGATAGAAGTAGATATGTTTTGGTATCATGATTTGAGAATGATTTTGTATATAAGTTAAGCCATGTGATGTGGCTTATTTTGGTATCATGTTATGATTACATATATGTGTTTAAGGAGGGTATGGTAATGTTTGAATGAAAATAGGCAAGTAAGGTATTTGGGCATGAATTTGTTATGTTTTGATATGGCAAATAATGTGTAATGAAATGGTTATTTTGGTTGTCAATTAGGTTGCATAAATGTGGTCAATTATGTTTGTAATTGTTGTGTTTATAGGGTGGCAAAAGGCTTTGCAAATCTATTTTTGTCCACACGGGCGTGTGTCTCGGCCATGTGTGGCACACGGTTAAGTTACACTGCCGTGCGTTCCCTGGATACCCTACCACTTAAGTCAGTATACCCTATAGGTATGACACGGCTTAGACACACTGATTTGTTTATTGGCTGTGTGTGTCACACAGATTCACACACGGGCATGTGATTGACCGTGTGACATAAGTCAGTATACCCCCTAAATGAGACACGGCCTAGCACACGGGCTTGTGGATGGTCATGTGACCCAAGTCAGTTTTGACCACGGTTAAGGCATAAGGGGGTGTCTCTGGCCATGTGGTGCAAGTCAGTATGTATGCCCTGTTTTCACACGGGCGTGTGACACTTGAAAGATTGGAAATTTTATAAGTTTCTGAAATTTTTATATGTTACGATTTAGTCTCGAATGTATGATTAAAGATTAATATGTTTGTTTAAGTATATAATGGAAATGAATGAATGATATTTATTGTATTATGATGTTTTTGGTTAAATAATTGTTCTGAATTGAGTTACAAGTCTGGTAATGCCTCTTAACCTATTTTGGCGACAGTTATGGGTTAGGGGTGTTACATTTGTTAATATCAAATCTACGGTTTAGTTGATTCTAGGACTAACATAGCGTATATGAGTCTAGCTATACATGCCATATATATAAAAATGTGATAGTGTGATGACTCCTGACATTTTCTGATGTGTTTTTATATAGTAATAGTTCCCGAACAAGCTGTAGCGGACGACATAGAAAGTAATGTGCTAGCCTCTGCTCAAAGGACAGCGCCTTCTGAATCTAGACCTTTGATGAGTAGTCACAGGGGTGAGGCTAAAGAAGCCTTCTTTTAAATATTGAATCAGTGGTTCACACAGTACATTCGTACGAACCTGACCATTTCGCAACCTCCACCCCCACCTGTTCCACAACCGATCCCTGTAGTTCCTTAAGGTATCAGTCCTTTACGATTAAATAATCCACCTGTTGATAGAATACGAAAACACGGAGCTGAAGAATATAGAGCCACTGCTAATGATGACCCAGAGAGAGGCGAATTTTGGCTTGAGAACACGATTCGAGTATTCGATAAATTGTCTTGCACACCCGAAGGATGTATGAAGTGTGTTGTTTCACTATTGAGAGATACTGAGTATCAGTGGTGGAATACCTTGATATCCGTAGTTCTGCCAGAACAAGCCACTTGGGATTTCTTTCAAGTTGAATTTAGAAAGAAATACATCAATCAAAGGTTTATCGATCAAAAGAGAAAATAATTTCTTGAATTGAAGTAGGGACGTATATCGTCACCGAATATGAAAGAGAGTTTGTTCGATTGAGAAAATATGCTTATGAATGCATTTCTTCTGAAGCTATTATGTGTAAAAGATTTGAGGATGGATTGAGTGAAGAAATCAGAGTGTTAGTTGGAATTCTGGAGCTGAAAGAGTTTGTTGTTCTGTTTGATAGAGCTTATAAAGTCGAAGAACTTTACAAAGAGAAAAGAAAAGCAGATTCTGAGGCTAAAGAGACTAGAAAAAGATTTACGGGCAAATCACATCAATCAGCATCAAAGAAATTTAGAAAATATCATCCTCGTTCTACAGCCTCTACGGGAATTTCTATTAGAGATAGAAATGTGAGACAATCAAGTTCTAAACCTCAGGCGACATCTGTCGCCAGTGTGGGAAGTGTTAGAAACTTTGGATTTGAACATAAATATTGCAATAAGTGACATTACAGTGAATGCAAATTAGTGAGCGGAGCTTGTTTTAAATGTGGATATTTTGATCATTTTCTCCGTGATTGCCCAAAAAGGTTCACAGCTGAAAGAGAACAACCAGTGAAAACAAGTAAAACGGCTACTAGAAGGAGACTACCCCAAAACACTGGAAATATGGGTGGTAATCGAGGTGCTACGAGAGATTCGACTATGAGATCAGAGGCTCGAGCACCTGCCAGGGCTTATGCGATACGTGCACGAGAAGAGGCATCATCACTAAACATTATTATCGGTATTTTTTCTCTTTTTGATACTGAAATAGTTGCGTTGATAGATCCTGGATCAACCCATTCATATATCTATATAGATTTAGTATTTAAAAATAGTTTACATGTCGAGTCTATAGAGTTTGTAATTAAAGTATCGAATCCTTTAGGCAAGTTTGTTTTAGTTGATAAAATTTGTAAGAATTGTCCTCTAATGATCAAGGGTTACTGTTTTTGGGCTGACTTGATGCTTCTACCGTTCGATGAGTTTGATATGATTCTGGGTATGGACTGGCTAACTATGCATGATGCAGTTGTGAATTGTAGACAGAAGACTATCAAATTGAAATGTCAAAATGGTGAGATTCTTTGGATTGAGTCTAATGATTCGAGAGAATTACCTACTGTAATATCGTCTATGTTAGCTCAGAAATATTTGAGAAAGGGCTATGATGCATATCTTGCATACGTATTGGATACGAAAGTGTTAGAATCAAAGATTGAATCCGTACCTATTGTTTGTGAGTTTTCAGATGTGTTTCCAGAAGAATTACCAGGATTGCCTCTGATCAGAGAAGTTGAATTTGGAATTGAGTTAGCACCGGGAACAACACCAATATCGATAGCTCCGTACAGAATGGTACCAATAGAACTAAAAGAGTTGAAAGCTCAGTTGTAAGAATTGACAGACAGAGGTTTTGTACAACCGAGTTATTCTCCCTAGGGTTCACTGGTATTGTTCGTGAAAAAGAAAAATGGCACAATGAGAATGTGTATCGACTACAGACAGTTGAATAGAGTGGCTATAAAGAAAAAATACCCTCTACCGCAGATTGATGACTTATTTGATCAGTTAAAAGGGGCTATAGTATTTTTAAAGATTGATTTGAGATCAGGTTGTTATCAGTTGCAAGTCAAAGAGTCGGATGTGCCAAAAACCGCGTTCAGAACAAGGTATGGACATTATGAATTCCTTGTCATGCCTTTTGGTTTAACTAATGCTCCTACCATTTTATGGACTTGATGAATCGAATATTCAGACCATATTTAGATAGATTTGTTGTTGTATTTATTGACGATATTTTGATCCATTCACGAGATGAATCTGAGCATATCGAACATTTGAGAGTTGTGTTACAAACTCTATGTGATAAGCAGTTATTTGTAAAGCTCAGTAAATGTGAGTTCTAGCTCAAAGAGGATGGATTTTTAGGACATATTGTTTCAGCCGACAGTATTAGAGTTGATCCGGGCAAGATTTCTGCTATTATTGATTGGAAACCTCCGAGAAACGTATCTAAAGTCTGTAGTTTTTTGGGCTTAGCGAGTTATTATAAAAGATTTATGAAAGGATTCTCAATGATTGTGACACCAATGACTTGACTGCTACAAAAAGATGTGAAGTTTGAATGGTCAGAAAGTGTCCACAGAGTTTCGAACAATTGAAAGAACTATTAATAGAGGCAACAATTTTGGTACAACCTGAATCGGATAAAGAATTTGTGATCTATAGTGATGCGTCATTAAATGGACTAAGGTGTGTTTTGATGCAAGATGGAAAATTTATTGCTTATGCTTCCCAACATTTGAAACTGTATAAAAAGAACTATCCGACATATGATTTAGAACTGGCTACGATTGTATTTACATTAAAGATTTGGCGACTCTACTTATACAGTGAAAAATGCCACATTTATACAGATCATAAGAATTTGAAATATCTGATGTCACAGAAGGATTTAATTTGTGACAACGAAGATGGCTTGAGTTATTGAAAGATTATGACTTTGTGATTGATTATCACTCGTGTAAAGCTAATGTTGTTGCTGATACCCTGAGCCGAAAATCTTTGTTTGTGTTACGAGCAATGAACACTTAGTTGATGATTTGTGATGACGGGTCTATTTTAGTTGAATTAAGCTAAACTGGTATTTCTTCAACAAATTTGTGAAGCTTAGAAAAATGACAGTAACTTTCAAGCTAAACAAATTCAATGTGAGTCTAATTCTGATTCAGAATTTCATATTAGAACTGATGATTGTTTAATGTTCTGAAATAGGATTTGTGTATCGAAAAATACATAACTTATTCATAATATTCTGCATGAAGCACACAGTAGTTGCTTTTTTGTTCATTCGGGTAGTACCAAGATGTATAATGATTTAAAACAGTAGCATTGGTGGTCAAGAATGAAATAGGATATATCGGAGTTTGTATTGAAATGTCTAATTTATCAGCAAGTAAAAGCTGAACATCAAGTACCATCTAGTTTACTACAGCCTGTATTGATTCCTAAGTGGAAATGGGATAAAGTCACTATGGACTTTGTGTCGGGACTACCCCTAACTCTGAAAAAGAAATATGCTATCTGGGTTGTTGTTGATCGACTAACAAAATCTACTCATTTCATACCGGTACGTGCAAATTACTCACTTGATAGATTAGCAGAATTGTATATTTCAGAGATCGTTAGATTACACAGTGTGCCATTATCTATTATTTCTGATAGAGACCCGAGATTTACGCCGCGACTTTGGAAGCAATTACAAGAGGCTCTGGGAATGAAATTGAATATCAGTATAGCTTTTCATCCCCAGACTAATGGTCAGTCTGAAAAGATTATATATATACTTGAGGATATGTTGTGTTGTTGCATTCTCGAGTTTGAAGGTAGCCGGGAGAAATACTTGCCTCTGATTGAATTTGCTTATAACAATAGTTTCCAAACAAGTTTAAAGATGGCACCATACGAAGCTTTATATGGTCGCAAGTGTTGAACTCCACTATACTGGACTAAACTGAGTAAGAACAAGATTCACGGGGTTGAATTGATTAGAGAAACTGAAGAAAAGGTGAAAATGATTCATGACAGTCTAAAAGTAGCTTCAGATTGACAAAAATCCTACATGGATTTGAAACGTAGAGAGATTGAATTTCAAGTCGGGGATCAAGTATTTTTAAAAGTGTCACCGTGGAAAAAGGTTCTTCGATTCAGCCGTAAATGAAAGTTAAGTCTACAATTCATCGGGCCGTATAAGATTACTAAAAGAATAGGGCCTGTAGCATATCGATTAGCTTTACCGTCAGAACTTGAAAAGATTCAAAATGTTTTTCATGTTTCTATGCTACACCGTTATAGATCTAATCCGTCACATATGATTTCTCCAATTGATGTTGAAATTCAAACCGATATGTCAAACAATGAAAAATCGATCCAGATTTTAGCTCGTGAAGTCAAAGAATGGAGAAATAAGCGTATAGCTCTAGTGAAGGTTCTCTGGCATAAACATGGAATTGACGAAGCTACATGGCAACCCGAGGAAGCTATGTGAAAAAAGTACCCTAACCTTTTCACTAGTAAGAATTTCGGGGACGAAAATCCCTAAGGGGGAGAGTTGTAACAGCCCGTTTTTAGGTCAAATCAGAATAGTAGTTTTGGGACCACAAATCCAAAGTTAAAATATTTATTTTATTATTTTAATAATATTTACATCATGATAGAATTATTATGTGAAAATTTCGTAAAGAAATTTTATTGTTTGAATACTTAATTTGGTAAAAATGACTAAATCGCGCAACGCGTAAAAGTTGAATTCTATTGTGTAAAGGTATTAAATAATTATAGTTTATTAATATGGGAGTCCTTATTATGAAATTATTCCATTTATAATGTAAGTGGACAATCTTGGACATATTATAAGTGGTTTAATAATGTTTTATTAAAGGTTAATATAGTAAATTAGTAAATAAGGCTAATTTTAATTAAGTAAATTATATCATCTTCTTTCATTATCTCTTCATCACTGAAATTAGGGAAATAAAATAACCATTGAAGAGTTTAAGGTTTGGCCAAGCTATTTGTGATCATCTAGGCACGGTTTTTGCTTGATTTTTAATGATTTCTACGTTTTTGAGTTCGTTGTAGCTTAATCTAGATAACCCGTACCTTAGATTTTGAAATGTCTAAAGATTTTGAGATATGCCATTGTTGAATACTTGGGTATTTTGAAGTTTCTTGTTAGATTATTGATGGTTATTAATAGAAATACAAATTTTATAAAGTGATTTTTGATAAAAATGAGAATTAGAGATTAAATTGTGAAAGATAGAAATGTTGTGGTTGAAAATGTGAATAAAATGAAAATATGGGCTGCTATGAGGTTATGTGAAATTCGGCGATACATGGGTTAAGGGTAAATTGCATAAATTTGTCATTTCGTGTAAAAAGGACTAAATTGCAAAGTAGTCAAAATTCTAGGGGTAAATTTGTCATTTAGCCAAAATGAATGTCCAGGCTAAATTGAATTGAATGACAATTTGAATGATTTAATTTGATATCATATAGATCAAGATAAGCTGAGATCGAGTTTAAATTGGGGAAAACAAAAAGTGTAATAGCCCTAATTTGACCCTAGTCGGAAAGTGGTTTCGGGACCACAAAACTGAGTCACAAAAATAATTGATTGTTATATTCTATGCTTATTGTATGTGTACATGCATGTGTGAAAGTTTCATGCTTTAATTTTGTCATTTGTATGTGAAATTTATTAAATAGGACTTATGTGTGACATTTTTGAAATGTGATAGGTTAATTTTAAAATGGTCTATTAATGCATGTAATCAAAAAGGTGGACTTGCATGTCAATTTCCCCACTTTGATAGTAGTGGCCGGCCATGGTAATGATGATAAGCAATATGTGTTATGTAATAATATTATAATATGGTATGGCTTAATTTATGTAATAAAAAATGTGTTAAATTAATTAAATGAATAAAACAAAGAAAAGAAATAAAATGTTCATCTTTTGATATCTTTGGCCGAAAATTCTAAGAAGAGAAGGGAGGGGGAAACAAGCATTCGGCTACTCCTTTCTAGTCTTGATTAAGGTATGAAATCCATGTTAGTTTTTGAATTCTTTTGCATATATTAAGCTAGTTACTAAGTCCCTTACTTGCCCATGTCAAAATTTTGAGTTTGGTAGTAAAATGAGTATTCAGTTATGGAAGAGGTTTAAGGGGATGTTTGTTGCCTTTATGAATTAAGGAATAATTAGGAATAGGTGATGTTGGAACTAATTTAATGTTCATATAGATAATTTTGAATGATAGAAAAAAATCGGCTTGTGTATTGGTGAAAATGCCGAATGTGAGCATTTATAATAGTTGAGTTATGCTTGTGATAGCCCTAAAACGACCCTAGTCGGAATGTGGTTTCGGGACCACAAAACCGAGGCATAAAAATAATTAATTGTTATATTTTATGCTTACTATGTGTGTGCATGCATATGTGGAAGTTTCATTCTCTAATTTTACCAAATGTATGAGAAATTATTAAATAGGGATCAAGGTGAAACATGGTAAAAAAAAAATGATAGGCTAATTTGTAATGGCTTATTTGTGCATGTTGACACAAAGGTGGACTTGCATGTCAAAATTGCCCAAATTATTCTATAGTGGCCGCCAAGATGGATGTGATGGGCAAGGAAACATGTTTCCAACATGTTGGGTTAGTGAGGCATGTTGGGAGCAATTAAATAATGTGTTAGCATTAAAGAAAATGTTGACAAAAAAATGGATGGATGCCCCTTGTTGCCGTGAGTAGAGGAAAAGAAAGGAGAAAAATTTGTTCATCCATTCTCAATTCTTTGGCCGAAAATACTAAGGGAAAAGGGAGGATTTTGCTCCATTTTTGGTTTAGAAGAGATCTAGAAGGAGATTTGGCTATACTTGCATCAAGATTAAGGTATGTATGAGGTTGTGTCATGAGATTCATGCATGTTTTAGTTGCTAACTTGATGTTCATGTTAGCCATGGTTCAAATCCTTGTTATGCCATGGAAATGGTATTTGGCCAAGGTTGATATTGTGTTAAAGCCATTGCATGCTAAATATGAAGCTTGTTGATGATGCATGTAATGATGGATTGACTGCTCTTGAATTTTCTCTTAGCATTCTTGAGTAAGACATGGAGTTCTATGTTTAACCATGACCGAAAATTGAAAGGGGATGGTGTGTGATGTATTCGTCCATGGTATGCTCATAAGTGCGATTTTTGCTTGTTGCATGATAGGTAAAAATTTGTGTTTTGATATATGTCTATATGTGATGATGTTTCGGTTTTGAAGTATAAAATTGGCTAACATGGACATGCATATTCGCCACAATAGGGGAATTGTTGTGCATGCATTCGGTTAGAGGCAAGCATAATGATGCCTATTCTTGAATTAGGTAATCGGCTACCTTGATGTGAGCTAAGGCCGAATATGTGCAAAATTAAAGAAAATTGACTAAAGTGCTTAGTTATGTGATGTTGGGTCAATGATATGTGTATTCGGCCAAGGCTAGCAAGTGAGACTTTAATAAGTTGAAATTGTTTGAATTAGCTCAAGAGCTTAGAGGGCCACAATTGGATAAAGGAAAGGAAAAAGTGATCGAATAACCGTTGAAGCCGTTCGACAACATCCGAGGTAAGTCTTCGAGTAATGACCCTACTTGAATTATGTGAAATAAAATATGGATGTGTAATGATTATTGATATATGTGTGTATGAGTATTTGAATGGTACCCGGGCTAAGTCCCAAAGGCAATTATGCTAGTGATATGTTTGTGTTTGAGCCTTTGTAACGAAAATGAAATATGGATGTGTAATGATTATGGATTTATGTGTGCATGAGCAATTGTACCCGGGCTAAGTCCCGAAGACATTTATGCTAGTAATTATATCCGGTTAAGACTCAAGGCAATTGTGCTAGTGACTATATCCGGCTAATACCAAGGCATTTGTGCAAGTTGTTATATCCGGCTAATACCCAAGGCATTTGTGCAAGTTGTTATATCCGGGCTAATACCCGAAGGCATTTGTGCAAGTCGTTATATCCGGGCTAAGACCCGAGGGCATTCGTGCGTGTAGTTATATCCGGTTGTATTCCGAAGAAGCTTGGGTTGAAGGTGAGCGTTGGTTGCTGTAATAAATCCAATTAGTACGCTCGAAAAGCCCAAAGGATAAGGTATGTTTACATGTGCAATGGAAAAGTCGATACGTTTGAAATAATATTCGTTCAATCGACTAACGAATTTTCAGCTCTTGAAATGGGTTGATATCTTGTGAATGTATATATTGATGAAGTGTGAAGTAGGTACGATTATGTGAATGTGTATTAATAAAGTGATTCATTTGGCTATGTGAATGTAATGCTTTAGTCAAAGCCGATTTCATTACTTGAGACTTACTAAGCATAAAAATGCTTACCCGTTGCTTTGGCTCTCTATTTTATAGATTTTGCTCGTTAGCGATCGGATTCGGGATCATCGAAGTTGAAGTCAACCACACTATCAAAGCCCTTTTTGGTACTCCTTTAGTTGAATTTTGGATATGGCATGTATAGGACTACCCTTGGTTGTTTTCAAGTATCTTTGTGATGTATATGTGTACGGCCATGCGAAAATGGTTCGTAATAGTGGAGTATGGAATTAGACCATTTGTGGTTTGTAATTATATATGGTTTCATGATGTGATTATGGATTGGAATGGGAGTGTTGGTCACATGATCAGCCATTGGAGTGGCTAAATATGATCATATGTGGACCCATGTATGGCAAGACTATAGTTGGCCCATGGAGACTACAAATTAGGTAAAGCCTACCTTAAAACAGATGCTACCAGCTGCAGTGACGTGGATGTGAAAAATCACCAAAATTTGTAGGAATGGTGTTAAATAGTGAATAAATTATCCAGAATGAATTAGAAGTCATGCCTTATATGTGCAGATTCTTTTTTGAGTCTAGTTTCATTAGAAACAAACGGCATCAGTATTGAAACCCTGTACAGAGAGATATTCAAGTTGTAACGCTGAAGGTCGGTGTAGTCGACCCTGTAACATGGGTGACTTTAACTAATAAACTGTACCAATTGGCCCGACCAAAAATTCTAGAAATAAATCCATGGATGGATATATGAGTCTAAATTCAGGGAAAATTTACGGAATCAGTTTCCGAGTTGTGAAACTCGAGATATGCTTTTTAAGGCGACAGCGATGCAGTTTTCCAGCTTGTCTGGGAATGTCAAATTGGTCGGTGCCATAAGTGGTTTTGGCTTGTTAACCCCTCGTGTCCAACACCGGCAACGGTCTCGGGTTTGGGGTGTTACAATGCTTATGTTTAAAGTGATGGATTGGAGTGGATGCCTATATGTGTTGTGAATAATTACTAGTAAATTAAGGTTTTCTAGATTACCTATGTCATTGCCGAATGTGTAGGTAGTTGAAGAAAAATTTGTTAAAATGCTTAGTAGATGGATATTCGGTTAATGTTGTGTTTAAATGAGCACGATGTGTTGTATTGATATTATGCTTAAGTGAAATTATAGAAATATATATGATGAAATTGATTTGGTGATATACATGTTTAAATAATATGTATACAAAACAAAGAATGTGTGAAAGAGTGAATTGGTAATAATCTCTTTGGGACAGCAGTAGTAAAGTGATTTTCGAAAATCACTATAAATTGTGGGAGTTGAGTTAGAAGCTGAATAAATTATGTAATTAAAATTTCTTATAAAAGAAACTATAAAAGCAAAAGAATTTCCGATAATGAGTTAATTGAAGTAATGTGGGACAGAGTCAAAATGACTTCTAGATCCCCTGTTCTGTTTTTATAAACTCACTATAAAACGTATAAAAATAGTCAAATGATGAAATTTATATGCTTAGACTCCTTAATGAGTCTAGTTTCAAATGAAAGAAACAAGGACATGTTTTGAATTCTGTACAATGAGAAATTTATTTCGTAGTGAATAGTGGTCAGATTAGTCAAACAGTGAAACAAGGGAAAATTTAGGAAAAATCTGGTATTGATTGGCTAAACTAAAAATTATGAAAAGTTTATGGATAAAAGATAAATGAGTCTATTTTCAAGGAAAATTTACGTCAATTTATTTGGAGTTTCGTAGCTCTAGTTATAAATAATTTAGTGACTGTTGCTCAGGAAGTCTGCTTATAGTGAAATTGTGATTATACTGTAAACATTGATAAAAATTTGCTAATGAATTGCTTATTGATTTCTTATAAGCTTACTATAATCTGTATGTGTGAAAGTCGAATATATATGTATTATATTCTGAAAATAATATTTGAATAGTCGATTAATGATTAGTTTAAAATTTGTTGAATTAAAGCTCAAGAGCATAGGGAGGCAATTTCGAATAAGGGAAAAGAGAAAGTAATCGAGTAACCATTTCGTAACCGTTCAAATATATCCGAGGTAAGTTTTAAGTAGTTTCCTTTAGTATATAATTGACGATGCCACTATAAGAGTATAGTAGGTAAATTGTGATCTTTGGCTTGCACTTGAATTAAGATGTATAATAGATAATGCATGTTTATGACTTATAGTTTGATGGCCACTTTGAATTTAAGATTAAATGATGAATAGAATGAGTGATATGAGATATAACCATTGAGCTGAAATGTGAATGATGATGTGCGTATTGAGTTTAGATTCGAATGTAATATACGACTATTAAGTGATAAGGTGACTGTCATGTGTTATGATCAAATGTGTATGAGATTGAAAATATCCGGACATGAGGTCCGTAGGCTATATGCTGGAAATATATCCAGACATGAGATCCGCAGGCTATATGCTAGAAATATATCCGGATTTGAGGTCCGCAGGCTACGTGCTAGAAAAATATCCGGGTTACTAGTAATGTATTCCGAGCTCTAAGATTTGACAGAACCGATGCCGGTAAGTTAAATAAGATTTCAATTTCGAATATCTGTGGTAAACATCGTTGCGTAAGTATTATATGTTTTACATGTTAAGGTTCGTGTTATGTGCTTATATTTTGAATTGATTTTTTTTAAGTGATTTAATAGCATCAAGGCACGAAATATATATATATATGTGTGTGAATGAATTCGGTATTTGAGGATAAGACAATAATATAATTGGTTAATATAAGTCACCATATGAAAGAATGTGATTAAAGGTATTAGTATAATCTATGTAAATAATGAAATATGTGCAAGAAGTCTTATGTATACATACATACATATTCGGCCAAGGGGTTTTGTAACTAATGTACTGGTGTATATTTGGTCAAGTGAATTACAATTAGAATACAAGTTTTGTGATACTCAATGTTCAATTTTAATGATAAGCCTTAATAGTATGAATCGCTTAAAACTTACTAAGCCTCGAAAGCTTACTCTGTTTCTTATTTCTTTGTTTTATAGATTGTTGATTTTGGCTATCGACTCGGGGATCGTCAGCAGTTCTTCATACTATCGATCTTTTTGGTATAGTTATATTTTGGACTCGATATGGCATGTATAGGTTGGACTGTTGACAAAAATATGTTTTGAAATTGTAAATATCTTGGCCGTATGAAAATGGTACTTATGAATTATAAATCTGTATGTATTCAGTTCAATTTATACTTGTGTTGGTAGATTATGTGATTGAAATTAAATATTTAGCTTGGTAATACCTCATAGCCTATACCGGCGATCAGACACGGGCTAGGGGTGTTACATTTTATTGGTATCAGAGCTACGGTTTAGTCGATTCTAGGACTAACGTGGAGTGTTTGAGTCTAGCTATACATGCCATATATATTAATACAGTAGTATGATGAATTCTGACAGTTAAAAAATGTCTTTTCTTATAGTAATGGATCCCGATCCCAATCGAGCGGTAGCCGATGATGTTGAGAGTGTAGCGCCTGCTCCCGCACATGGGACAGCGCCGATGGACTCTCAACCTATTGCAAGCAATCAAAACGACTAGGCTAGACAGGCTTTTTATAGTGTGATGAATGATTGGTTCAACCAATACATTCGAACTAATACGACTGTCCCACAACCCCCACTCTCGAATAATACGCCCCCTGCACCTACAATACCTCCGGTAATTGATCAAACAAGGTTAAATAAGCCTCCGGTTGATGAATCGAAAGCACGGCCTCTTGAATTTAAAGCTACAGATAGTGATGATGCCAAGCAAGCTGAATTTTGGTTAGACAACACTACTCGAGTACTTGATGAACTATCTTGCACACCCGATGAATGCCTAAAATGTGCTATATCCTTGCTACGTGATTCTGCTTACTATTGGTGGAACACATTGGTTTCTGTTGTACCCAGAGAACGAGTGATGTGGGAGTTCTTCCAAACTGAATTCTGAAAAAAATATATCAGTCAGAGGATCATTGATCAAAAATGAAAAGAATTTCTTGAGCTTAAACAGGGTTCCATGTCAGTTACTGATTATGAACGGAAGTTTGTCAGACTCAGTAAATATGCTCGGGAATGTGTATCGTCTAAGGATATTATGTGTAAATGTTTTGAAGATGGGCTGAATGAAGATATAAAGATGTTTGTTGGCATTCTTGAAATACGAGAGTTCGTAGTACTTGTCGAACGAGCTTGCAAAGCTAAAGAACTTAGTAAAGAAAAAAGGAAAGCTGATGTCGAAGCTGGAGAATTTCGTAAAAGATCTTCAGGAAAGTCTTTTTAGCAATCATCGAAGAAATTTCGAGATGATTCAGGCCGATCAAAGAATACTTTGGGTTTTTCCAGATGAGACCACGATCGACCCCCTATGAGTACACGAGCCACTTTAATTGCCAGTGTTGCAAATGATCGTCGGGACAGAATAGAGTGCAAGTATTGTGGTAAATGGCATTCGGGGAGTTGTAGATTTCATGACGGCTCCTGTTATAAATGCGGATCAGTCGACCACTTTATTAAAGACTGCCCAAGATTGTCTGAACAGAATATGAATCAGAGTGGGAAACCGAGTACTACAGCACGAGGTAGACCACCTAGGAATACGGGGAATGCTAGTCGCGGTCAGATAGTGTCTAGAGATGCTACAACCAGATCCGAGGCTCGTGCTTCTGCTAGAGCTTATGCTATATGCGCACGCGAGGATACTTCTTCGCCTTATGTTATTACCGGTACTTTCACTCTCTTTGATACTGATGTGATTGCTTTGATTGACCCTGGTTCTACTCATTCATATGTATGTGAGACTTTAGCATCCAGTAAGACTCTACCTGTTGAGTCTACTGAGTTCGTAATCCAAGTGTCAAATCCCTTGGGTCGATATGTGTTAGTCGACAAAGTGTGCAGGAAATGTCCCCTCATAATTCGAGGTTCCTGTTTTTCGGCCGACTTGATGTTTTTACCGTTTAATGAATTTGATGTTATTCTCGGTATGGATTGGTTGACCGTTCATGATGCAGTTGTGAATTGCAAAAGAAAGACTATTGACTTGAGATGTGCAAACGATGAGATAATCTGAGTTGAGTCCCTTGATATGAACGGGTTACCAGCAGTTATATCCTCGATGTTGGCTCAGAAATATGTCAAAAAGGGGTGTGAAGCGTATCTGGCGTACGTACTTGATAGTAAAGAATCAGAAAAGAAGCTTGAATCATGTCGATGGTTTGTGAGTATCCGGATGTTTTCCCGAGGAATTGCGTGGTTACCACCATTCGGAAGGTAGAGTTTGGCATTGAACTTGTACCTGGGACTATACCGATTTTGATAGCACCGTATCGTATGGCACCAACTGAATTAAAGGAATTGAAAGCTCAGTTGCAAGAGTTGATGGATAGAGGTTTCACTCGACCGAGTTTCTCACATTGGGGTGCACCAGTATTGTTCGTGAAAAAGAAGGATGGAACCATGAGATTGTGCATCGACTATTGTCAGTTGAATAAAGTGACGATAAAGAATAAATATCCATTACCGCGTATTGATGATTTTTTTGATCAGCTGAAGGGATCTTCAGTGTTTTCAAAGATAGATTTGAGATCGGGTTATTATCAGTTGCGAGTTCGAGATTCAGATATACCTAAAACTGCTTTCAGAACGAGATACGGTCACTACGAGTTCTTAGTGACGCTGTTTGGGCTCACTAATGCCCCTGCAGTATTTATGGATTTGATGAACCGAATTTTTAGGCAGTATTTGGATCGGTTTGTAGTTGTGTTTATAGATGACATCTTGATTTATTTACACGATAAAACTGAACACGCCGAGCACTTAAGATTAGTGTTACAGATTTTACGGGATAATCAGTTATATGCTAAGTTCAGTAAATGCGAGTTCTGGTTGAGAGAAGTTAGCTTTTTGGGACATGTAGTATCCGCATCGGGAATTCGAGTCGATCTGAGCAAAATTTCAGCCATACTTAATTGGAAGCCCCAGAAATATTATGAAGTTCGAGCTTTTGGGACTTCTTTGGTTACTACAGACGGTTTGTAAAAGGTTTCGATGATAGCCACACCAATGACGGCTACTTCGTAAAGATATTAAGTTCAATGGTCGGAAAAGTGCGTAAAAGTTTCACCAATTGAAAACACTTTGATAGAAGCCCCGGTGTTAGTGCAACCGAATCCGGTAAAGAGTTTGTCATATACAGTGATGCGTCCTTACTTGGGCTGGGTTGTGTGTTGATGCAAGAAGGTCGAGTTGTAGCTTACACGTCGAGGCAATTGAAGCCGCATGAGAAAAACTGTCCGACCCATGATCTCGAATTAGCTGCCATTGTATTCGCTTTGAAAATATGGTGACATTACTTGTTTGGAGAGAGGTGTCATGTGTATTCGGATCACAAAAGTCTCAAATATTTGATGACTCAAAGAAATTTGAATCTGCGACAAAGACGTTGGCTTGAGTTGTTGAAAGATTATGAGCTTGTCATTGACTATCACCCGGGAAAGGCTAACGTGGTTGCCGATGCTTTAAGTCGTAAATCACTGTTTGCCTTACGAGTGATGAATGTACACCTGTTCGTTTCATCCGATAATGTGTTGGTAGTAGAAGTAAAGGCCAAACCATTAATGATTCATCAAATACGGGAATCCCAGAAAGTTGATGATGAATTGGTGGCTAAAGGAGCTGAATGTGTTTTGAATGCGGATTCAGAGTTTCAAATTGACAACAATGATTGTTTCAGGTTTAGAAGTCGATTATGTGTTCCAAGAAATTCAGAACTTATTTCGATGATTTTGAACGAAGCTCATAATAGCAGAATGTCGATCCATCCTGGTAGCACAAAAATGTACAACGATCCAAACGTCGCTTTGGTGGCTGCATGCAACGAGACATTTCGACTTTGTTTCAAGTGTTTGTGTGTCAACAAGTGAAAGCAGAACATCAAGTGCCTTCGGGATTACTTCAGCCGATCATGATACCTGAATGGAAATGGGATCGAATTACGATGGATTTTGTATCTGGGTTGCCATTGTCGTCAAGTAAGAAAGATGCGATTTGGGTTGTTGTTGATAGATTGACAAAGTCAGCTCATTTTATTCCCGTACGTACGGATTATTCACTTGACAAACTAGCCGAGTTGTATGTTTCTTAGATTGTGAGGTTACACGGGATACCTATTTCTATTGTGTCGGATAGAGATTCGAGATTCACATTGCGATTCTGGAAGAAATTGCAAGAAGCTTTGGGTACCAAGTTGCATTTTAGCACCACTTTTCATCCCCAGACTGATGGTCAATCCGAGTGGATCATTCAGATACTCGAGGATATGTTGAGATGTTGCATCCTTGAGTTTAGTGGTTCATGGGAACGATATTTGCCTTTGATTGAATTCGCTTACAACAATAGTTTTCAATCAAGCATTAAGATGGCACCTTACGAGGTTTTATACGGTCGTAAATGCCGTACACCGTTGTTTTGGACCGAGCTTAGTGAAAGTAAAATCTTCGGGGTTGATTTGATCAAAGATGCTGAGCAGAAAGTAAAAGTAATCTGTGAAAGTCTGAAAGCAGCTTCAGATCGTCAGAAGTCGTATGCGGATTTAAAACGAAAAGACATTGAATATCAGGTCGGAGACAAAGTGTTTCTTAAAGTTTCACCTTGGAAAAAGGTGCTCAGATTTGGTCGTAAAGGCAAATTGAGTCCGAGGTTCATCGGGCCGTATGAAATATCCGAACGAATTGGACCAGTCGCATACAGATTGATTTTACCCCCTGAACTTGAAAAGATTCACAACTTTTTTCATGTCTCGATGCTTCGACGTTATAGATCCGATCCATCGCACATAACTAATCCATCTGAGATTGAGATTCACTCTAATTTGAGTTACGAAGAAGAACCAGTTCGTATTTTGGCTCATGAAGTAAAAGAACTACGAAATAAGAAAATCTCTTTAGTGAAGGTACTATGGATTAAGCATAGGGTTGAAGAAGCTACTTGGGAACTTGAAGACGCTATGAAGGATCGATATCCTAACTTTTTTACTGGTAAGATTTTCGGGGACGAAAATTCCTTGTGTGGGGGAGAGTTGTGACAGCCCTAATTTGACCCTAGTCGGAAAGTGGTTTTGGGACCACAAAACCGAGTCACAAAAATAATTGATTGTTATATTCTATGCTTATTGTATGTGTACATGCATGTGTGAAAGTTTCATGCTTTAATTTTGTCATTTGTATGTGAAATTTATTAAATAGGACTTATGTGTGACATTTTTGAAATGTGATAGGTTAATTTTAAAATGGTCTATTAATGCATGTAATCAAAAAGGCGGACTTGCATGTCAATTTCCCCACTTTGATAGTAGTGGCCGGCCATGGGAATGATGATAAGCAATATGTGTTATGTAATAATATTATAATATGGTATGGCTTAATTTATGTAAAAAAATGTGTTAAATTAATTAAATGAATAAAACAAAGAAAAGAAATAAAATGTTCATCTTTTGATATCTTTGGTAGAAAATTCTAAGAAGAGAAGGAGGGGAAACAAGCATTCGGCTACTCCTTTCTAGTCTTGATTAAGGTATGAAATCCATGTTAGTTTTTGAATTCTTTTGCATATATTAAGCTAGTTACTAAGTCCCTTACTTGCCCATGTCAAAATTTTGAGTTTGGTAGTAAAATGAGTATTCGGTTATGGAAGAGGTTTAAGGGGATGTTTGTTGCCTTTATGAATTAAGGAATAATTAGGAATAGGTGATGTTGGAACTAATTTAATGTTCATATAGATAATTTTGAATGATAGAAAAAAATCGGCTTGTGCATTGGTGAAAATGCCGAATGTGAGAATTTATAATAGTTGAGTTATACTTGTGTTTAAAGTGATGGATTGGAGTGGATGCCTATATGTGTTGTGAATAATTACTAGTAAATTAAGGTTTTCTAGATTACCTATGTCATTGTCGAATGTGTAGATAGTTGAAGAAAAATTTGTTAAAATGCTTAATAGATGGATATTCGGCTAATGTTGTGTTTAAATGAGCACGATGTGTTGTATTGATATTATGCTTAAGTGAAATTATAGAAATATATATGATGAAATTGATTTGGTGATATACATGTTTAAATAATATGTATACAAAACAAAGAATGTGTGAAAGAGTGAATTGGTAATAATCTCTTTGGGACAGCAGCAGTAAAGTGATTTACGAAAATCACTATAAATTGTGGGAGTTGAGTTAGAAGCTGAATAAATTATGTAATTAAAATTTCTTATAAAAGAAACTATAAAAGCAAAAGAATTTCCGATAATGAGATAATTGAAGTAATGTGGGACAGAGTCAAAATGACTTCTAGATCCCCTGTTCTGTTTTTATAAACTCACTATAAAACGTATAAAAATAGTCAAATGATGAAATTTATATGCTTAGACTCCTTAATGAATCTAGTTTCAAATGATAGAAACAAGGACATGTTTTGAATTATGTACAATGAGAAATTTATTTCGTAGTGAAGAGTGGTCAGATTAGTCAAACAGTGAAACAAGGGAAACTTTAGGAAAAATCTGGTATTGATTGGCTAAACTAAAAATTATGAAAAGTTTATGGATAAAAGATAAATGAGTCTATTTTCAAGGAAAATTTACGTCAATTTATTTGGAGTTTCGTAGCTCTAGTTATAAATAATTTAGTGACTGTTGCTCAGGAAGTTAGCTTATAGTGAAATTGTGATTATACTGTAAACATTGATAAAAATTTGCTAATGAATTGCTTATTGATTTCTTATAAGCTTACTATAATCTGTATGTGTGAAAGTCAAATATATATGTATTATATTCTGAAAATAATATTTGAATAGTCGATTAATGATTAGTTTAAAATTTGTTGAATTAAAGCTCAAGAGCATAGGAAGGCAATTTCGAATAAGGGAAAAGAGAAAGTAACCGAGTAGCCATTTCGCAACCGTTCAAATATATCTGAGGTAAGTTTTAAGTAGTTTCCTTTAGTATATAATTGACGATGCCACTATAAGAGTATAGTAGGTAAATTGTGATCTTTGGCTTGCACTTGAATTAAGATGTATAATAGATAATGCATGTATATGACTTATAGCTTGATGGCCACTTTGAATTTAAGATTAAATGATGAATAGAATGAGTGATATGAGATATAACCATTGAGCTGAAATATGAATGATGATGTGCGTATTGAGTTTAGATTCGAATGTAATATACGAATATTAAGTGATAAGTTGACTGTCATGTGTTATGATCAAATGTGTATGAGATTGAAAATATCCGGACATGAGGTCCGCAGGCTATATGCTGGAAATATATCCGGACATGAGATCCGCAGGCTATATGCTAGAAATATATCCGGACTTGAGGTCCGCAGGCTACGTGCTGGAAAAATATCCGGGTTAAAGACCCGCAGGCTTACGCTAGTAATATATTTCGAGCTCTAATATTTGACAGAACCGATGCCAGTAAGTTAAATAAGATTTCAACTTCGAATATCTGTGGTAAACATCGTTGCGTAAGTATTATATGTTTTACATGTTAAGGTTAGTGTTATGTGCTTATATTTGAATTGATTTTTTTAAGTGATTTAATAGCATCAAGGCACGAAATATATATATATATATATATGTGTGTGTGAATGAATTCGGTATTTGAGGATAAGACAATAATATAATTGGTTAATATAAGTCACCATATGAAAGAATGTGATTAAAGGTATTAGTATAATCTATGTAAATAATGAAATATGTGCAAGAAGTCTTGTGTATACATACATACATATTCGGCCAAGGGGTTTTGTAACTAATGTACTGGTGTATATTTGGTCAAGTGAATTACAATTAGAATACAAGTTTTGTGATACTCAATGTTCAATTTTAATGATAAGCCTTAACATATGAATTGCTTAAAACTTACTAAGCCTCGAAAGCTTACTCTGTTTCTTATTTCTTTGTTTTATAGATTGTTGATTTTGGCTATTGACTCGGGGATCGTCAGCAGTTCTTCATACTATCGATCTTTTTGGTATAGTTATATTTTGGACTCAATATGGCATGTATAGGTTGGACTGTTGACAAAAATATGTTTTGAAATTGTAAATATCTTGGCCATATGAAAATGGAACTTATGAATTATAAATCTGTATGTATTCAGTTCGATTTATACTTGTGTTGGTAGATTATGTGATTGAAATTAAATATTTAGCTTGGTAATACCTCATAGCCTATACTGGCGATCGGACACGGGCTGGGGGTGTTACAAAAAGTGGACGAATAGGCGATAATTTTATCTAAGGTTACGATGTAAGTTCGTATAATTAGAATAGAACTTTTCTATACTTGTAATTGTTGAATTGAATGTATATAATTGAAATACTTGAAATATAAATGTCTTAATGATATATTTTATTCGTTACCGAGTCCCATTTGAACTATATGAATTCATTGGATACGAGTGATATGTTACTGAGATTACCGTACTGTTTGAGTTCCTGCATCTGTTGTGGACTCTATAACAGCCCGATTTTTGGGTTTAGTCAGAATTTTGGTTTTGAGACCACCAAGCTAGAGTCAGAGAAATTATTTTATTACTATTTTGGTGTTATAGCCTAATTATAATAGTGCATGAAAATTTTGGTGAAGTAATTTTTACATTTGAGAGCTTAATTTCGAAAAAAGGACTAAATCGCATAAGGGAAAAAGTTGTGATTTGCTAGAAAATAGTGTTAAAAGGCCATGGATTATAAAATATGGGTATTTAATGTGCAAATAGGCCAATTATTATGGTATAGCCGGCTATTGAGACAAAGAAAGTAAAAAAAATCAAAGGTTGTTGGCATTAGGTGGAGTATTTGACTAATAAATAAAATAAAGAGAAAATGTTGTCATCTTTTTCCTACTCTTCCTTCTTCCACCAATGCTTCCTCCAAGAAATGGCCATGGGAGCTTGAAACTTTCAGCCACTTATTCCTCTCTCAAGTAAGTTTTTTAGATGGTTATTTTTGGTGATTTTTGTGTTTTTGGAACCCCTAAAGCTTAATCTAGCTATGGAGGGGACCATTTTGCAAAATGGTAGAGAGTCTAGGGTTTCGCCATGAAATAATATGTGATGTTACCTGAACTTTTATGGAAGAATATAAGTTATAGTTGTGAAATAAACAACTTTTGTAAAATGATTTTCATAGAAAACACCTAAAAAGACCATTTTGTAAAGTTTGTGAAAGAGAGAGTAATGTTGTGAAATATTGGGAATTTGGGGTTTTCATAAGAGAGATAAATGGTCGATTAGGCTTGATTAACAAGGAAATTAGATAAAAATCAATTTCCAGGCATAGGGGTAAAATGGTCATTTTGTGAAAGTCTAGGGGCAAAATGGTCAATTTGCCAAAAATGTGAATTGTTGATTGAGTAAACTTATCTAGTGATTAAATGGATGAATTTTTATTATTTTAGATCAAGAAATACAACATTCAAACCTAGACCGAGGGAAAGCCAAGCAAGTAGACTAAAATCGACTAGTCACCTACATTTTGTGATCCGAGGTAAGTTGTATGTTAATAATGCAACTATATATTTGTTATCTGTAATTGAGTTGATATGACATAAATTGTCTTGATTTTGAATATGAGAATACATGCTGAGAAATTTACATAGTAAAGACTTTCGTTGAACATTCAGAATAAACTTGGATATTTGTACCGTGATAATGGGTGATATGCGTGCTAGTGTAAGACATGTCTGGGACATGCATCAGCCATAGTATGAGAGCCTGTGTAAGACATGTATGGGACATGCATCGGCCTCGAGATATTTAAGCCAGTGTAATACATGTCTGGGACATGCATCGGCATTGAGACGAGAGCTAGTGTAAGACATGTTTGGGACATGCATGTTTGGGACATGCATTGGCCTTGCGATATACAAGCTAGTGTAAGACCTATCTGGGACATGGTGTCAGCTTGTTGTGTGTCAGTGTAAGACTTGTCTGGGACATGTCATCGACACCGATAGATGAGAGCCAGTGTAAGACCTGTCTAGGACATGCCATTAGCCTCGCTATATGAAAGCCAGTGTAAGAACATGTCTAGGACATGGCGTTGACATCTTAACCCATGTTAGGCTATTGAATATCTAGTAGAATTCCAAATGGTTCAATGAAAGATTTATGATTATATCGAGATGAGAAAAGTTATGATCATGTGATGAGTGGTACAGATACCTATTTGAAATGTATGAGATGTGGCCTCAGTATATGAAATATGAAATGTAATGGATGACGATGAGTAAGTTGTACCTTCGTCTGTTTATGGTATTTATGAATAAGCTATGAAAGTTTATGAGAATATTGTTTTAGAATGATTAGTTGATGTTTATTTTCATGCAACTTACTAAGCTTTATGCTTACCTTACTTCCTTTTCATTTTCTTTTAATGCCGCCAAAGTAGCTCGAGGATCATCGCTCACGTCGGAGAAGCCAGTCACATTATCATCTGAAGCACTTGGTATAATTAGATCTTTTATTTTGACTATGGCATGTATAGGATCTTGACTTTTGAGTTTGTGTCATTGTTAATTGGCCAAATGTGTTGGCTTACTTTAGCATTTGATTCATTTTGTATGAGTCCATGGAAAATGGCTAATATTGAAAGTTTATATATGAATGCAAGATAGTCTTTCATGAATGTGAAATTGTTGGCATGGTTGAATATAAAAAGTGTATATAGGTCTTAGCTATGGTTTTTTGGTTGAGAAATCATATTAAGTTACACTTTGATATGTTGGTTGGCATTAGATGGTGTTTCAGGGTGGCAAAAGGCTTGGTAGATAGCCTTATATTATCCACACAAGTAGACACACGGGCGTGTGTCTAGGCCGTGTGTGGCACACGGTCAGCCCCATGGGCGTGTGGTTCAGTTGTGTGTCCCCTGCACATAAAACTTGTAAGTCAAAATGCATGGTAGTAAACACACGGGCAGAGACACGGCCGTGTGTCTTAGCCATGTGGAGGACATGCCCTCTGGCCATGGGCGTGTGCCTTGGCCATGTGCCCCTTATTAGATGCTGACGTCAAAATAGAATGTCAAAGTTTTTAGACACGGGCTAGGACACTGGCGTGTCATGGCCGTGTGAGGGACACGGGCCATAGACAAGTGTGTGTCAGGCTGTGTGAAAACCCCTGTAGGTTCGAATTTGGAATTAAATTCACAAGGGTATGGGACATGGGCATGCCCCTAGTTGCTTAGGCTGTGTGTGTCACACGGGCCATCAGCACGGCCATGTCATAAAGACCACACGGGCGTGTTACCCTTCCATATGGGTGTGTGCCATGTTTTCAAGGGTTAATTTTCTAAAGTTGGTTAAGGACCCGAATTGGTCCTTAATGGTTTTGAATGGACGTTTGAGGCCTCGTAGGCCCATGTTAAGGAATTTAAGCCAAGTTTAAAAAAATTTTAAGTTTGATCAAGTCTTAATGATTCGATGTGTTTAAGTGAGGTAACACCTTGTATCCTGTCTCGATGTAGGACTCGGGAATGGGGTGTTACATTTAGTGGTATCAGAGCTATAGCTTAGTCGATTCTAAGACTAACCTAGCGTGAGTACGAGTCTAACTATACATGTAATAATTGTATATTCATAGTGTGACGACTCCTGACGATTATAAATTATGTTTTCATGTAGTAAATGGATCCTGACATAGCTACGATGGATGATGTGGAGAGTAATACGTCGACTCTTGCTGAAGGGACCGCGTCGGTAAATAGTGGGCCCGTGACACTGAGTCAGGGTGGAGGGGCTAGAGAAGCTTAACTTCACATAATCGACGCTTGGTACACAGAGTTTGTTTGTGCGAATCCAAACACTCCATCTCCCCCACCTCCTTGTTTGTACAAGGAGTGGATTTGGTTAGGAGAGAGAAACCCTCGATAGAAAAAATACGAAAGCAATGGGCTGAGGAATTTGGGGCTAATATTGATGATGACCCCGAAAGAGCAGAGTTCTGTTTGGAAAATAACATTAGGGTATTTGATGAGCTATCGTACACGCCTGAGGAGTGCGTAAAGTGTGCAGTGTCACTCCGACGAGACTCGGCCTACCAATGGTGGAATACTCTCGTGTTCATTGTACTGAGAGAGAGGATAACTTGGGAATTCTTCCAGGAAGAGTTCTAAAACAAGTACATTAGCCAAAGGTTCATAGACCAGAAAATGAAAAAATTTTTAGAGCTAAAGCAAGGCCGTATGATAGTAATAGAATATGAACACGAGTTCGTTAGGCTCAGCAAATATGCGCGAGAATGCGTATCTGTAGAAGCCATCATGTGTAAGAGGTTTGAAGATGGTCTAAATGAAAACATTCATTTATAAGTTGGTATCCTAGAGTAGAGGGAGCTTGTGGTACTGGTTGAAAGTGCTTGCAAGGCCGAAGAGTTGGCCAAAGAGAAGAAAAAAGCAAATATCGAGTCCCGAGACTCAAGGAAAAGACAGATGGGAAAATCACAGCAGACCTCATCTAAGAGATCGAGAGAGTTTCCTACTCATCAAACGCGTCAGTGGGGTTCTCGAACAAGAGTAAGAATAAGCAGTATGCGGTAACAAAAGCCCAAATTACTTCTATTACGAGTGTTGGTAGTGCTCTCCTAAGTTAACCAAAATGTTCATAATGCGGCAAACGTCATTTCGGTGAATGCCATGAAAGAGGTTGTTTTAAATGTGGGTTGTTGGACCATTTTATTTGTAGCTGTCCCGAGAAGGTTGAGAAAAATAATGATTAAAGCGTGATATACCTGTTGTTACTTTAATCGACCTGGGGTCTACCCACTCTTATATTTGTATGGAATTGATACCCCGTATGAACATGCTAGTAGAGTCCACTGAATTTGTGGTAAAAGTGTCCAACCCTTTAGGCAGGCATGTGCTAGTTGACCAAGTGTGTAGAAATTGTCCTTTGACAATTAGAGGTCGTTGTTTTCCAGCTAACTCGATGTTATTTCTGTTTAATGAATTTGATGTAATTATTGGGATGGATTGGTTGACTTTGCATAGTGTTGTAGTCGACTGTGGGAGAAAAGTTATTGAGTTGAAGTGTGAAAGCGGGGATGTTCTTCGGGTTGAATCAGGTAGAACGGATAACTTGCCTGTGGTGATATCATCCTTGTTGGCAGTGAGATATTTGAGAAAGGGATATGAGGCTTATCTCACTTTTGTACTGAATACTCAAGTGTCTGAGTCAAAGATTGAATCTGTACCAGTAGTTTGTGAGTTTACAGATGTGTTTCTGGAAGAATTACCTGGATTACCTCCCGTGAGGGAAGTTGAATTTGGAATCAAGTTAGTCCCCGATACGGCACCCATCTTAATTGTTTCGTATAGGATGGCTCCTATGGAGCTAAAAGAGTTGAAAGTTAAACTACAAGAGTTAACTGACAAGGGTTTTGCAAGATCGAGTTTTTCTCCGTGAGGTGCTCCAATGCTATTTGTGAAGAAAAAGGATGGATCGATGAGATTGTGTATAGACTACCGACAGCTCAACAAGGTGACTGTGAAGAACAAGTATCCCTTTCCAAGAATCAATGATTTGTTCGATCAATTGAAGGGAGCCACCGAGTTTTCTAAGATCAACTTCAGGTTTGGCTACTACCAGCTAAGGGTTAAGGAGCAATTTGTGTCGAAAACCATGTTTAGGACGATGTATGGGCACTATGAGTTTCTTGTTATGCCCTTCGATTTAAAAAATGCTCCTGCAATGTTTATGGATTTGATGAACCGTCTTTTTCGACCGTATTTAGATAAGTTTATGGTGGTTTTTATCGACGACATATTGGTTTACTCACGTTATGAGAGTGAGCATGCGGAGCATCTGAGAACAGTTTTACCAACCTTGAGAGATAAGTAGTTATATGTCAAGCTTAGTAAGAGTGAATTTTTGCTTAAAGAGGTTAGAGTCCTAGGACACACTGTGTCTGGTGACGGGATCAGAGTTGACCCAAGCAAGATCTTGGCTATTGTTGAATGGAAACCACCGAGGAATGTGACATAGGTTTAAAGCTTTCTGGGTTTAAGTGGATACTATAGAAGGTTTGTGAATGGATTATCTATGATAGCCACTCTGATGACAAGTTTGTTATAAAAGGATGTCAAGTTTGAATGGACAGAGAAGTGCCAACAGAGTTTAAAGAAACTAAAGGCTTTGTTGACCGAAGCCCTAGTTTTAGTGCAATGGAAATCGGGAAAAGAGTTTGTGATGTATAGTGATGCATCCTTGAATGGGTTGGATGTGTGCTCATACAAAAAGGCAAGGTTATAGCCTATGCCTCGAGACAGCTAAACCCACATGAGAGAAATTACCCGACCCACGATTTGGAGCTAACAGTTATAGTGTTCGTATTAAAGATTTGAAGACACCATTTGTATGGTGAGAGATGTCAGGTATTCACCAACCATAAAATTCTAAAGTATTTGATGACTCAGAAGGAGTTGAACTTAGAGCAAAGGTGGTGGTTAGAGTTGATAAAAGACTACGAATTGGTGATTGACTACCACCCTAGAAAGGCTAATGTAGTAGCCGATGCTTTGAGTAGGAAATCATTGTTCGCCTTAAGGGCTATGAATGCTCAGTTTTTTGTGACTGATGATGGTTCAGTTCTGGTAGAGTAGAGAGCTAAACCGATGTTCCTGCAAGAGATTTGTGAAGCTCAGAAGGGTGACAATGATTTACAAGCTAAAATGGCTCAACGTGAGTCGGGTGATGAATCGGATTTTTAGATTAATACCGAAGGCTGTTTGATGTTCCAAGATAGGGTTTGTGTACCCAAGGATAATGAGCTCATTCAGAAGATTTTACGAGAGGCACATAGTGGTTGCTTGGCTACTGATAAACCGTAATTTATAAAGAGCGAGAAACGGGCCAAAACGGAGAAAATGGGCCAACATAGGAAATCAACATGGCTTAGACTTCCTCACACGGGTAGGCCACACAGCCGTGTCCATTTGGTAGAATCGAAGCACGACTCACACGGGTAGACCACACGCCTATGCCTATTTAACAGCCTTGACCACGGTCCGAAGCAATCGTACACGAGCGTGTCACACGAGCATGTCCCTGTCGAGCCTAAGTATAGTCCTATTCGGAAAAGTTTGAGGGCTATTAGGCATTCTAAAGCCTATTTAAACACCTGAGGAGGCACTTAGAAGACACAGGGAGTAGGAGGTAAGGAATTACTCAAGGAAAGCCGATTGATCCATCTCAGAAGCCGGATTCATCGTCAAGACTGAAGATATCCCTTCAATTTCCTCCTAGAGTTTTGGGTTTTCTTTATGTTTTGTTATCTTTATTCTTTTGAGATGTTTTCTTTCATAATTATGAACTAAGCCCCCTAAATACCTAAGGGGAATAAAACCTAAGACGGATCTTGTTATTATTATCTGAATTATATGATAAATATTTTACTTGTTCTTAATTATGTGTTCTTAATCTTGTTTTAATATTCTAGGATATTGATTCAAGTTAATGCGCTTATTCAGAGGAGCAAAAGTCCCTATCTAAGAGTAAATTTGTCGTAATTAACCGGAGTTGATTGCACGCCTAGAGATAGGGTGACAAGATTTTGCCAGATTAGGGTGAAACCTAATAAGGGAGTCCATAGATCGAGTTAATGCAACACTAGGGTGTTAATTAGAAAGAGATTTCAATTAGTCAGCCAAGGTTAGATGTTGTTAGTCTCGAGAGAGATAATAATATAACTTAGGGATTTCTACGGATCAAGTCAAATGAATAAATCGTCTGATTCAGAGTCAAATAACAAGTGAAGTCTAGGTGGATTTTTCCTTGGGTATTATCTTAATCAATCGAGTTTTCCCAAAAGCTTTTCCCAATTTTCTCTTTGTGCACCCTTATTTTAGTTAATTAGTTTAGAAAAACAAATCCCTTAATTTTTAGGCTAGATAATAAAAAGAAAGTAATTACTAGTACTCTTGGTTCCTTTGGGTTCGACAATCCGGTCTTGCTAAAGTTATACTACTGTTCGATAGGTACACTTGCTTTCATCGTGATAATAGCTACTTTCAAGAATGATTAATTATAAATTTTTAAAACCTGTCGCGAATATCACGTATCAAGTTTTTGGCGCCGTTGCCGGGGAAATAAGATATTAGGAACATTCGATTTTTATTACTTTAGCCATTTTACTTTATTTACAATTTGAATTTTTATTTTTTTTTCTAATTTTCTCTTTTATTCGCTCTTGGCAGGTTTTTTATAGTGTATGACTAGAAGAAATCCGTCGAGACCATTACTGTTTGATAGTGAGATCGATCGCATAGCTAGCAGAAACCGAAGAGAAATAAGGTGAAGCTTAAGATATACAGAGGAAGAGCAAGAGGACGATATTCAAACCACAACCGAGGAGATGGCTGAAAATCAGGAAAATCTGCTACCTCCTGTGATTGCCGCTGATCTAGTAAATCAGAATCATGCTCCACAAACTATGTATGATTATGCTAAATCGAATTTAACAGGAACTGAGTCAAGTATAGTTAGGCCTGCTATTGCTGCAAATAATTTTGAATTGAAACCTAACACGATTCAAATGATACATCAATTTGTTCAGTTTGATGGTTTGCAGGATGAGGATCCAAACAATCACTTGGCGAACTTTCCGGAGTTTTACGACATATTTAAAATCAATGGCGTCTCTGATGATGTCATTCGCCTTCAGTTGTTTCCCTTTTCGTTGAGGAACAATGCTAAACAGTGGTTGAACTCGTAACCACGAGGGTCAATCACTACTTGGGAACAAATGACCGCAAATTTTTTACTAAAATATTTTCCGCCGGCTAAAACAGCTAAATTAAGGAATGATATCTCTTCTTTGTGAAGATGGATTTAGAAACACTCTACAATGCATGAGAGAGATACAAGGACCTGTTGACAAGCTGCCCTCACCATGGGTTACCACTCTGGCTACAGGTTCAAACTTTTCATAATGGGTTGAATCCTTTGACTAGACAGATGGTTGACACGGCCACTGGTGGGACTATTAATAATAAGACACCTGAGGATGCTTATGAATTTATAGAAGAGATGTCACTGAATAGTTATCAGTGGCAAGTCATGAGGACTAAGCCAACGAAAGTAGTCGGCATTTTTAACGTCGATTCAGTCACCATGCTCTCCAATCAGGTAGAACTTTTGAATAGAAAAATTAACGATTTCCTTGGTTCTTCATAGGTTCACCCAGTAATGCAATGCAATGCAAGTGAAGGAGGAACGAGCAATTCAGAGTACCCACCTTATGGCCACAATATGGAAAACAAGCAATTAAATTATATGGGTAATAATTCTCGACCTTAAAATAATCCTTATAGTCACACTTACAATGCAGGATGGAGGAACCACACAAATTTCTCATGGGGAGGCCAAGGGAATCAGAGACCACCACCACCTCCAGGCTTCCAACAACCAACTTACCAACAAGAGAAAAAGCCGAACCTTGAGGAGATGTTAACAAAATTCATCTCTGTGTCAAAAACTCATTTTTAGAATACCGAGACAGTACTTAAGAATCAACAAGCGTCAATCCAAGGGCTCGAAACTCAGATAGGCCAGCTCATTAAATTGATATCTGAACGACCACAAGGTAGCCTACCAAGTAACACTAAACCTAACCCAAGAGAGCAGCTCAATGCGATTACCATTCAAGATGAGGAAGGGTTAGTTGCACTTAGACCAGAACCTAGGCAAGAAACTGTGGTAAGTAAAGGTAAAGGTGAGGTGGACCACAATGACCAAAAACAGGTAAGTAAAAAGTACAAACCACGTGTACCATACCCTAATGCGACAAGGAAATACCACTCAGGCAAACAATTCGGTAAATTCTTTAAACTTTTACAGAAATTACATATTAACTTACCGTTTATTGAGGCTCTTTCGTAGATGCCGAACGCAGTCAAATTTTTAAAGGAGCTTTTAGCAAATAAGCAGAAGTTAGATGAGGCGTCGCATGTGGAGATGAATGCAGTTGGCTCAGCCATTCTGCAGAATAAGCTGGCCAACAAATTGAAAGATCCAGGGAGTTTTACAATTCCTTGTTTAATTGGTAGCTTAGATGTTAATAATGCCTTGGCTGATTTAGGGGCTAGTATCAATGTCATGCCTTACAAAATGTTAAGCAACTAGGTCTTGGGAAACCCAAACAAACTAGGATGAGCATTCAATTAGCAGATAAACCAATCAAATTTCCTTAGGGTATTATTGAAAATGTACTCGTTAAAATTGACAAATTTATATTCTCAGTTGATTTTGTTGTTTTAGACATAAAGGAGGATAGTAACGTGTCTTTAATTTTAGGGAGGCCTTTTTATCAACTGCTAGAATGATAATTGATGTTGGTACAGGTGAACTCACACTTCGTATGGGTGATGAAACAATCACTCTTCAAGCTCATAATTCAAGTAACACCTCAAAAATCGAGGGTAATTGCATAAATCATACTACTAATACTAACAATGTGGTGTAACCTTCTTTACAAGAAACAAGTTCGAAGAGCACACATGAGCCTTGTTCAAGTAACAACAAAGAACTCATCTATGAAAAACGAAGGCTACAAATCGAGGAACTAGATGAATGGCGAACATATAAACCAAGGAGACACAATAAACCAAAACCACACCCTGACGAGCTCAATATCTCACCAAATCAACTCAAGGTTGGAGACAAAGTACTACTAGATGCAGCAGACCCTCGGATTGCCACCTCTGAACCTAATGGAGAAATCCCTCTTACAGTACTTAGCATTTTCCCATACGGCACAGTCGAGGTAATTCATCCCAAATTCGGTACGTTCAAGGTAAATAATACTCGTCTAAAACCTTATTTTAATAAAATTGATAGCAGGGATAAGGAGTGTAAACTCCTCGAACCACCATGACTATGCGAAATCGAGGTAAGTCGAGCTTAGACTATAAATAAGCGCTTCTTGGGAGGCAACCTGAGCACTAACAGTATTGATTTCTTTAAAATTTTAGTTTTTAACATCTATTCACTAACTGAGTCCTTGAAACATAGGTTTTCTAATACACAGCCAGGCACACGGGTGTGCCTTAGGCCGTGCTCACACCACGGGCGGATACACGGCTATGCGATACGACCGTGTGAAAATAGGGCAAAATTTTTCCCCAACACGAGATGCAATAAGTTGCCACGGCTCTGCCCACCAACCGTGGTTGAGCCTGTCAAAACAACACGGGCGTACGCCTATACACACGAGCGTGAGAGAAGCAAACGAAATAGAACACGGCCGTGCCACACGGCCGTGTGCATCAACACGCCCAAAGAAAACGAGTATGGGACGAATTTTAGACGCGCCCAATTTGAAAATCACGATAAACATGGGCTGAAATAAGGGCATGCGAGTGTGCCCCATGGCCGTGTGCCCCAAAATCTATATAAACCCCTCACTATTCATCATCCCCTTCCCCAAACTCCCTACCCTAGCCGTCGCACCTCCTCACACGCCTTCACTCCCACGCCCGTGGCTGACCAACAGCTCTCCTCAGACGACTAACTCCTCCCTCCACCAATTTATTGTGTTTCTTCACTCTTTTCTCTTTATTATCTTCATTCTTTTTTTCCATATTTATGATCTATTCTTGTTTTATTTAACTGTTATCTTCATAGTTCTACCGATAGTTCTTTGCCATTTTTTTATGAAACCTTCATTCATTATCATTATCATATGCATGCATCCACTAGTTATTCCCCTTAGCATCATTCTCGTATTTATATTCATAATAATGATTTGATATACCCATTAGGATTTGGTTGCGTTTCTGTAGATTTTCCCTTTAGTCAGAAAACTCCCATGAAATATTGGAATTTAACATACTTACATGTTTTTCCATTCGTGCGGTTTATTCCTATAACTTCATGTTTTCATTGCAGATACTATGTCAAATCCACACGGAAAGAAAACCGCTGTACCTACCTCAAAAAATAGGAAAGGAGCAACGTCATCCTCGAGTCCTACCGTTGAAATCAGGCACTCATTACTCTAATTCCCACAGGGACCACAGGAGGAACTTTTTCAAATACTACGGGCCCGACCCCTAGGTGTGGGCTGCTATATTGACTGGGCTGCACTTGAACAAATCCAACTTGCTGACGTGATCTAAGCCCTCCTGACAACTGACCCATGGAGATATTCTTTGAGATCGTTGAGCCGACGTACCTCGAGCTCACACTCAAACTCTGTTCGACCTTCCACCTCCAAGTAGTTCTGACAGAGTTCGATGATCCCAGAACGGTCCAGTTCTATCTTGGCGGTTTAGTCTGCCAGTTGAGTGTACCTGAGTTTGGCGTTGCTTTAGGGCTCTATACGGAGGAGTTCATGGACAACGATGATTTTGACACACTTCATCGCCACATCCACTTGTCTCCCTCCAACTGCTGGAGGACCCTCGTTCCTGCTTTGGCCACTTACGACCCTAGTCGTTCCAAGGCATTAGCCCTCGCCCCATCCCTGAGGTACTTACACGCCATCTTGGCACACTCTAACAGGGTGGCGAGAGAGCACTGGCGTCGTCGGCACTCACGACCCTACTTTTTATGGAGTATGGTGAACGGGCACGTCTTCGACCTTGCCTATTTCATTGCCCCCGCCATTTGCCATCAGACAGAGCGGCATAGGAGAGGAGTCATCTCCATTGGCCCCTATGTGACTAGACTAGCACAGTACTTCGAGCTCCTCAACATAGCAGCACAATCATCCTCCCTCACCCTCATCAGCCAGATGTCCCCACAGGGCATCTCGAGCATGCTTCATATGAGGATGATCCAGCGTCGACATGGAGTTAACCCTCCCTAGTACCACCTGGTCCAGTCCACCGAGAAGGAGGACCCAGAGGACATTACTGATGATGTCCCTCCACAGCACGAGGACTTACCGTTCATCATCCAGTTCATGCGGCAGCTTCATACTCTGACATCTCTGTGCGCCTTACTCAATTTGAGTAGCAGTGTTTTCAGTGCTTTGATCATATTGATGCTACTCTACATCAGATTTGTTAGCACCTTCACATCTCATCGCCACTTCCACCTCGCGAACCATCCAGCGATGACGATATTTACGAACTTTTTATTTATTATTTTTATTTTTACTTTTATCTTTATTTATCTTCTTTAAGTACTTTTTATTTTATTTTTCTTTAATATTATTTCATTTTTAGGGTTTATAACTTTTATTAAAAAATTTATAGTTTCGGCTACTTCATTACGAGTAATTATGCTTCTTTATATTTCCTAAAGAGTTCTTGATGTTATCACAATTATAAAGAGCTCCAAAGCTCATCATCACCTAGGAAATCGAAACTCCACTGGAAAAGGTTCTCCACGACTGCCATGTCCTACCCGACCACCACGATAACCTCTTCGCTGGACACTGTGGTCGTGGAACCCAACCTCTACCACCACCGGAGTATCCTCCTCCAATCTTATCATTGCCTTGGCCGATTATTCTCCATAACTCCAATTCAAGGAGTCCATTCATCATTCAGGAAGTTTCACTTCCCTCCCTATCTTATGATCTTATATCTATATCATCGTAAATATAACTTTGTACATTGAGGGCAATGTACATCTTAAGTGTGGGGGGTCTTTTATATCATTATCAGAAAAATCCCTGACTTTTGTCTTATTCTCATGTGATCTTCTCAGATCATTATTAGAATGAATTTTAATTGATTTATGATTTTCTATTAATATGTCTTGAATTAAAACATAGGCATTTATGCATTGACTGTTTAAACTTTAAGGAATTAGAGAATCAAGCATGATAAGTTGATTTTTAAGAATTAAAAAAAATTAGGTTGTTTCCCCAAGTTTAGGTATTATCTTGAGTTGAAATTCACAGGTTAAACATCAAAAAGCCATAATTTTGGTGAGATCTTGAGCCCTTAAAGCATATATTATTTCTTTCATGCTCACTTTTATTGTTGCTTTGAGTGCATCAATATCGAATCGTTATTCTAGAACTTGCTTGATTAAGCATGTCAATACCACACCATTGATTTGTTATGTCGAGATGATAAAGGCACTTAGGTTTAACTCACTTACTCCATAAAAGCCTACCCTCATAATTAACCCTTAGTGAACTCCTTTGAGTCTAACAAGCCATTCATTGATTTACCCTCAATATTAACCCATAACCCATTATTGTTGAAATCCCCTAATTTTATCCCTATTTTTTCTAAGATTTGATTTGAATTAATTGCTTAGCTATGTTTTATTTTTCATTGTAATAATTAGCAAAATTCTATGTTATTTGACTTGTTCTTAAAAAAAAAACATGCATTCATATTAGTAGTAATTTTTTGTTTTTGAGCTTTAAGTTTTTAAACTCCTTATCCCATGAAGAAAAGCTCAATTCTATGATTTTTCTAATTAAAAATGTAATTTATCAAGTTGTAGTATTTTTCTAGTTAGGTAAATTTTCAATTCAATCTCGATTCTAACCTTCTCTTTCAGCTTGTGACCACACCCTTTAACCAAAGCCACGTTACAACTCTCTAAAGACCTTTTGATTGACGTATCATCTCAATACATAGTGGTGGAGATGTGATTTTCATGCAAGCCTATGGTAATAACTTTTCATATTGACTAATGAGTGCTTCATTTGTTGTCCTTAAACACCTCGAGTGATTTGAGTGAATCTTTAGTGAGGATGTTAAACTTTGTGATATTTTGAATCAAAGGTAATCACTTAAATGAGAGGAAACACCTATGTTTTCGTGATAAAATGCTCAACTTGGAATGTTTGAAACTTTGATGTTCTTCTAGTTGAATTCTCAATGTATGAATACTTATGGTTTATTTGGAGATATTATCGATGGGGATTATAAGTTAAGAATAATTTATTTTGATTGTGAGTTGATAATTTTGCTTGAGGACAAGCAAACGCTTAAGTGTGGGGGTATTTGATAAATCGTAATTTATACATATTTTTATCCCCTGCTTAGCACATTTATGAATGATTTCTCCTTAGATTTAGTGAATTCGATACTCCTAATCCTTTAATTTCATGTTTTATACTTAGGTGAGCATAGGAGAGTAAAAAGAACGAGAAACGGGCCAAAAACGGAGAAAATGGGCCAACATGAGAAATCAACATGGCCTAGACTTCCTCACACAGGTAGGCCAAACGGTCGTGTCCATTTGGCAGAATCGAAGCACGACTCACATTGGTAGACCACTTGCCCGTGCCTATTTAACAGCCTTGACAACGGTCTGAAGCAATCGCACATGGGCGTGTCCCTGTCAACCCCAAGTATAGTCCTATTCGGAAAAGATCACTTTTGAGGGCTCTTAGGCATTCTAAAGACTATTCAAACACCTGAGGAGGCACTTAGAAGACACAGGGAGTAGGAGACAAGGAATTACTCAAAGAAAGTCGATTGATCCATCTCAGAAGCCGGATTCATCATCAAGACTGAAGATATCCCTTCAATTTCCTCCATGAGTTTTGGGTTATCCTTATGTTTTGTTATCTTTATTCTTTTGAGCTGTTTTCTTTCATAATTATGAACTAAACCCCCTAAATACCTAAGGGGAATGAAACCTAAGACGGATCTTGTTATTATTACCTGAATTGTATGATAAATATTTGACTTGTTCTTAATTATGTGTTCTTAATTCTTGTTTTAATATTCCAGGATATCGATTCAAGTTAATGCTTTTATTCAGAGGAGCAAAAGTCCCCGTCTAAGAGTAAATTTTTCGTAATTAAGTGGAGTTGATTACACGCCTAGAGATAGGGTGACAAGATTTTGCCGAATTAAGGTGAAACTTAATAAGGGAGTCCATAGATCGAGCTAATACAACACTAGGGTGTTAATTAGAAAGAGATTCCAATTAATCAACCTAGGGTTAGACGTTATTAGTCTCGAGAGAGATAATAATATAACTTAGGGGTTTCTACGGATCAAGTCAAATGAATAAATTGTTTGATTCAGAGTCAAATAACAAGTGAAGTCTAGGTGGATTTTTCCTTGGGTATTGTCTTAATCAATCGAGTTTTCCCAAAAGCTTTCCCAGTTTTCTCTCAGTGCACCCTTAGTTTTGTTAATTAGTTTAGATAAACAAATCCCTTAATTTTTAGGCTAGATAATAAAAAGAAACTAATTACTAGTACTCTTGGTTCCTTTGGGTTCGACAATCTGGTCTTGCTAAAGCTATACTACTGTTCGATAGGTACACTTGCCTTCATCGTGATAATAGCTAGTTTCAAGAACGATTAATTATAAATTTTTAAAATCTATCGCGAATATCACGTATCAGCTATCCATCCAAGTAGCGTAAAAATGTACAATGACCTAAAGAAAATGTATTGGTTGTTGGGTATGAAAAGAGACATTTCTGAGTTTGTTACTAAATGTCTAGTTTGTCAACAAGTGAAGGCTAAACACCAAGTACCCTCGAGTTTGCTTCAGCCTATGTTGGTTCCCGAGTGGAAATGGGACCGAGTAACCATGGATTTTGTGTTAGGGTTGCCTTTGACACCAAGGAAAAAGGATTCAGTGTGGGTTGTTGTTGATAGACTTACTAAGTCGGCAAATTTTGTACTAGTGTGTACCGACTACTCTCTTAAGAAATTGGCTGATCTTTATGTTTTTCAGATAGTGAGACTTCATGGAGTGCCCTTTTCTATTATTCAGATAGAGATTCGAGGTTTACCTCGTGGTTTTGGAGGAAGTTGCAAGAGGCATTGGAAACGAAACTAAATTTTAGCACGACTTTTCATCCGCAAACTGACGGTCAGTCAGAGAGAGTAAACCAAATATTAGAGGACATGTTAAGGTGTTGTGTTCTCGAGTTTCAAGGCAGTTGGGAGAGGTTTCTACCACTGGTCGAATTCGCCTACAACAACAGTTATTAGTTAAGTTTGAAAATGGCACCTTATGAGGCTTTGTATGGGCGTAAGTGTCAAACACCCTTGTATTGGACCGAGTTGAGAGAGAATCAGATACAGAGGGTTGACTTAGTTAAAGAGACTAAGGAGAAAGTAAAAGTAATCCGTGAGGGTTTAAAGGCCGCTTCGGATAGACAGAAATCCTACGCGGATTTGAAACAAAAAGAGATTGAGTTTCAAGTCGGGGATAAAGTGTTTTTGAAAGTATCCCCGTGGAAGAAAGTCCTTAGATTCAGTAGAAAAGGCAAGCTGAGTCCGCGGTTTATTGGACCTTATGAGGTGACCAAGAAAATTAGACCGGTAGCATACCGATTAGCCTTACCTCGTGAGCTAGAGAAAATTCATGATGTGTTCCATGTATCAATGTTGCGCCGCAACTGATTTGACCCCTCACATGTGATTTCACTGGAAGAAATTGAAATAAGCTCGGATATGACCTATAATGAAGAACCGATTAAGATTTTGGATCGATAAGTCAAGAAATTAAGGAATAAAACTGTAGCACTCGCGAAGGTTTTGTGGCATAGACATGGAGTCGAGGAAGTCACGTGGGAACCCGAAGAGACTATGAGAGACCAATATCCAAACCTACTCACTGGTAAGATTTTCGGGGACGAATATCCCTAAGGGGGAGAGTTGTAACGGCCTAATTTTGGGTTTAGTTGGAATAGTGGTTTTGAGACCACCAATCCAGAGTCGGAGAAATTATTTTATTATTATTTTGGTGTTATAGCTGATTATAACAGTGCATGAAAAATTTGGTAAAGTAATTTTAACGTTTGAGAGTTTAATTTCGAGAAAAAGACTAAATCGCATAAAGGAAAAAAGTTGTGATTTTCTAGAAAATAGTGTTAAATGGACATGGATTATAAAGTAGGGGTATTTAATGTGCAAATAGGCCAATTTTTTTTTTTGTATAGCTGGTCATTGAGACAAAAAAAGTCAAAAAAATCAAAGGTTGTTGCATTAGGTGGTGTATTTGACTAATAAATAAAATAAAGAGAAAATGTTATCTTTTTCCTACTTTTCCTTCTTCCACCGGTTTTCCCTTCAAGAAATGGCCATGGGAGCTTGAAACTTTCAGCCACCTATTCCTCTCTCAAGTAAGTGATTTAGATGATTATTTTTGGTGATTTTTGTGTTTTTGGAACCCCTAAAGCTTAATCTAGTTATGGAGGGGACTATTGTAACACCCCGAACCCGAGACCATCGCCGGTGTCGGACGCGAGGGGTTAACGAGCTAAATCCTCTTAAAGCACCGACCAATTTGGCATTTCCAGACAGGCTGGAAAACTGCGTCACTGTCGCCTTAAAAATCATATCTCGAGTTTCAAAACTCAGAAACTGATTCCGTAAATTTTCCCTGAATTTAGACTCATATATCCTTCCATGGATTTATTTCTAGAATTTTTGGTCAGGCCAATTGGTACAGTTTATTAGTTAAAGTCACCCATGTTACAGGGATCGACTACTCTGACCTTCGCGTGTTACAACTTGAATATCTCTCTGTACAGGGCTTTAAAACTGGTGTTATTTGTTTCTAATGAAACTAGACTCAGAATGGAATCTGCACATATAAGGCATGACTTCTAATTCTTTCTGGATAATTTATAGCAATTTTTTAAAGTCGCGACAGGGGACCCAGAAACCGTTCTGGCCCTGTCTCACAATAACTTTAATATCTCTTAACATGTAACTCCTATGACCATTTCGTTTCTTCCATATGAAAGTAGACTCATCAATGTTCATTTACATAACTTATTCACTATTTAATACCATTCCTACAAATTTTTGTGATTTTTCAAAACCACACCACTGCTGCTGCCAGCATCTGATTTCAAGGTAACCTTTACCTATTTCATGATTTCCACGATTCAATTGGCACTTTTTGCATACATAGCACAAAGTGTGATCATGATTAACCATCCCAATGGCTAATCTTTTCAAAACAATTCCATACCCATAATGATCATCATACAAACGATTATAGAATCATACTAAAAACGTATATAAGCCATTTTCGCATGGCTATCCAAGCTTACACAAAACCGAAAGGTACATGACCTTCAACAATAGGGTAGTCCTATACATGCCATTTCAAAGTTCAACCAAAATTATACCAAAATGGAGGCTTTGATAGTGTAGATGACTTCGACTTTAATGATCCCGAATCCGATCGCTAACGAGCAAAATCTATAAAACAGAGAGCCAAAGCAACGGGTAAGCATTTTATGCTTAGTAAGTCTCAAGCAATAAAATCAGCTTTAACTAAAGCATTACATTCACATAGCCAAATGAATCATTTCATTAATACACATTCACATAATCATACTTACTTCACACTTCATCATTATATACTTTCACAAGATATCAACCAATTCAATAGCTGAAAACTCGTTAGTCGATTGAGCGAATGTTACTCAAACATATCGACTTTTCCAATGCACATATAAACATACCTTATCCTTTGGGCTTTTCGAGCGTACTAATTAAATTTATTACAGCAACCAACGCCACCTCCAGCCCAAGCTTCTTGAATACGACCGGATATAACCACATGCACGAATGCCTTGGTCTTAGCCCGGATAGAACGACTTGCACAAATGCCTTGGTATTAGCCCGGATTTAACAACTCACACGAATGCCTTGGTCTTAGTCGGATGTAGTCACTAGCACAATTGCCTTGGTCTTAACCGGATATAATTACTAGCATAAATGTCTTGGGACTTAGCCGGATATCATTCAATTGCTCATGCACACACATACATCAATAATCATTACACATCCATGTTTCATTTTCGTTACTAAGGCTCAAACACAAATATATCACTAGCATAATCGCCTTGGGACTTAGCAGGGTATCATTCAAATACTCATACACACACAATTCAATAATCATTTCACATCCATATTTCATTTCACACAATTCGAGTAGGGTCATTTCTTGAGGACTTACCTCGGATGTTGTCGAATGGCTTCAACGGCTATTCGATCACTTTTTCCTTCCTTTATCGGATTTAGCTCCCTTTGCTCTTGAGCTTAACGAATACAAGTAGAAGTATTCAATATTTTTCTCAATAATGTTCACTAGTCAATCACATTCGCATCTCATATCATCTCACTTTATTATAATTTATCATTCAACCTTTGAACCAAAACGCCATTATATGGCCACATATACATACATCCATATATTCAAGCTCAAGAATTTTAACATAACATCAAGTGCTCAAATTACTCATGTGGCCGATTATACATGGTCATAAATACACAAAATCAAAAATAATTTCAAGGTTTTTCACACTATACATGTACTAGGCCGAATGTACATGCAAATTTCACAACATTCTTCAACAAATTTCCTCTTTAAACAAACATATTTATCACTTTCTTCATAACCAAAATATCATGTGCAAACATATATACACATATATGTGCAAGGTCAATTTCAAGGTGTCCATAACCATCCAAAACTCAAATTTTAACTAACATGCAAGAAGCATAAACCATGCTCATGAATGCTTCATGGCGAATACATCACAATCATGCCCTTTCAACTTCGGTCATGGTTAAATAAAAAACTCAATGTCTTACTCAAGATTGCTACAAGGAAATTTCAAGAGGAGACAACCCATCATTGCATGCATCATTAGCAAGCTTCACATTTAGCATGCAATGGCTTTAACACAATAACAACTTTGGTCAAACACCATTTCCATGGCATAACAAGGATTTGAACCATGGCTAACATGAACATCAAGTTAGCAACTAAAACATGCATGAATCTCATGACACAACCTCATACATACCTTAATCTTGATGCAAGTTTAGCCAAATCTCCTTCTAGATCTCTTCTAAACCAAAAATGGAGCAAAATCCTATCTTCTTCCTTAGTATGTTCGGCCAAAAGGAGAGAACAAAGATGAACAATTTTTTTTGTTTTTCTTTCACTTGCACGGCAATGGGGGAAAGGATGCTACACTCACACACATATTTTTTTTTGTTTCTCTCCCCACATCTAATTATTTTATCATTTAATACATCATGCATTAACAAAACATGTCATAACATGTTTTCTTTGCCCATAATTCCTTGCCATGGCCGCCACCACCTATAAAAGGGAATTTGACATGCAAGTCCATTGTTTTGCATGCATGCTTTAATTAGTCATCACACATTTCCCTATCGTACTTTCAAAATTCACTACTAAGTCCCTTCTAGTGAAATTCACCTTTATAACACTAAATCAATCATCAAAAATGTCACACATGAGCACACATATTATAGGCATCAAAATAAATTTTAAATTATTTTTATGCCTCGGTTTTGTGGTCCCGAAACCACATTCCGACTAGGGTCAATTTTGGGCTGTCACAACTATTTTGCAAAATGGTAGATAGTCTAGGGTTTTTCCATGAAAGCACATGTGATGTTACCTGAAATTTTATGGAAGAATATAAGTTATAGTTGTGAAATAAACAACTTTTGTAAAATGATTTTCATGGAAAACACCAAAAAAGACCATTTTGTAAAGTTTGTGAAATAGATAGTAATGTTGTGAAATATTGGGAATTTTGGGTTGTCATAAGACAGATAAATAGTCGATTAGACTTGATTAACGAGGAAATTCGATAAAAATTGATTTCCGGCCTAGGGTAAAATGGTCATTTTGTGAAAGTCTAAGGGCAAAATGGTCAATTTGCCAAAAATGTGAATTGTTGATTGAGTAAACTTATCTAGTGATTAAATGGATGAATTTTTATTATTTTAGATCAAGAAATACAACACCCAAACCTAGACCGGGGGAAAGTCAAGCAGGTACACTAAAACCGACTAGTCGCCTATATTTTGTGATCCGCGGTAAGTTGTATGTTAATAATACAACTATATATTTGTGATGTGTAATTGAGTTGATATGACCTAAATTTTCTTGATTTTGAATATGAGAATACATGCCGAGAAATTTACGTAGTAAAGACTTTCGTTGAACATTCGGAATAGACTTGGATATTTGTACCGTGATAATGGGTGATATGTGTGCTAATGCAATACATGTCTAGGACATGCATCAGCCACAGTATCAGAGTCAGTGTAAGACATGTCTGAGACATGCATCGGCATTGAGACGAGAGCTAGTGTAAGACATGTCTGGGACATGCATCGGCCTCGCGATATACGAGCTAGTGTAAGACCTGTCTGGGATATGGCGTCAGCTTGTTGTGTGTTAGTGTAAGACCTGTCTGGAATGTGGCATCGACACCGATATATGAGAGCTAGTGTAAGTCCTATCTGGGACATGGCATCGGCCTTGTATATGAAAGTCAGTGTAAGACCATGTCTGGGACATGGCGTTGGCATCTTAACCCATGTTAGGGCTATTGAATATCCGGTAGAATTCCAAATGGTTCAACGAAAGATTAATGATTTATATCGAGATGAGAAAAGCTATGATCATGCGATGAGTGGTACAGGTACCTATTTGAAATGTATGAGATGTGGCCTCAATATATGAAATATGAAATGTAATGGATGACGATGAGTAAGTTGTACCTTCGTCTATTTATGGCATTCATGAATAAGTTATTAAAGGTTACGAGCATATTGACTTATAATGATTAGTTGATGTTTATTTTCATGCAACTTACTAAGATTTATGCTTACCCTACTTCCTTTTCATTTTCTTTTAGTGCCGCCAAAGTAGCTCGAGGATCATCACTCATATCGGAGAAGCCAGTCACACTATCATCTGAAGCACTTGGTATAATTAGATCTTTTATTTTCATTATGGCATGTATAGGATCTTGACTTTTGAGTTTTGTGTCATTGTTAATTGGCCAAATATGTTGGCTTACTTTAGCATTTGATTCATTTTGTATGAGGCCATGGAAAATGGCTAATATTGAAAGTTTATATATGAATGCAAGATAGTCTTTCATGAATGTGAAATTATTGGCATGGTTTAATGTAAGAAATGTATATAGGCCTTAGCTATGGTTGTTTGGTTGAGAAATCATATTAAGTTAGACTTTGATATGTTGGTTGCCATTAGATGATGTTTCAGGGTGGCAAAAGGCTTGGTAAAAAGCTTTATATTGTCCACACGGGTAAACACACGAGTGTGTGTCTAGGCTGTGTGTGACACACGGTCTGCCCCATGGGCGTGTGGTTCAGCCGTGTGTCCCCTGCACGTAAAACTTGTAAGTCAAAATACATGGTAGTAAACACACGGGCAGAGACACAGCCGTGTGTCTCAGCTATGTGGAGGACACGGCCTCTGGCTATGGGCGTATGCCTTGGCCTTGTGCCCATCATTGGATACTGACGTCAGAAACAGAATGTCAAAGTTTTTAGACACGGGAATGTCATGGCCATGTAAGGGACACAGGCCATAGACACAGGCGTGTGTCAGGTAGTGTAAAAACCCTTATAGGTTCGAATTTGGAATTAAATTCACATGGGTATGGGACATGGGTGTATCCCTAGATGCTTAGGCTGTGTGTGTCACACGAGCCATCAGCACGGCCATGTCATAAAGACCACACGGGAGTGTTACCCTTCCACACGGGCGTGTGCCCTATTTTCAAGGGTTAATTTTCTAAAGTTAGTTAAGGACCCGAATTGGTCCCGAATGGTTTTGAATGGACGTTTGAGGCCTTGTAGGCCTATGTTAAGGAATTTAAGCGAAGTTTGAAAAATTTTTAAGTTTGATCAAGTCTTAATGATTCGAAAATGTTGGAATGCATGTGTTTAAGTGAGGTAACGCCTCGTATCCTGTCTCAGTGTAGGACTCAGGTGTGGGGTGTTATAGACTCAGCATAACTCGTAAAAACTTACTGTTTCAACTCATTGGAGCTTACTGATTCAGCTCGAAAGAGCTTACTGTTCAGCTCAATAGAGCTTACTGTTTTCAGCTCAATAGAGCTTACTGTTCATCAGCTCAGGAGGAGCTTACTGATCATGACTCGAAAGAGCATGTATGATGATGAATTGGCAAATTATTGTCATTATTCAATCGACTATCCTTTGACGTTCTAATAGGTTCAACGGGCATAAATAATGCTATATTGACGAGGTACGATTTATAAATTTTATTAATGTTATACATGATTTATGAATCTAGAATGATGAGAAACATTATATTAATGGATGATTTCATCTATGTTTACAATGACTAACATTTGATAAATAGTTGAGATTAGGTGTTGGTTAATTGAATAGGTTGCATATTTGTATTGCTTTGATTATGTATCTGAATTATACCGGCTTACTAAGCTATAAGCTGACTCTGTTTCTTTTTCTATGTTTTATAGAGGTTCTTTAGCTCGCTCGTTTCAGACAATTCAGAGTTGCATGTCACACTATCCAATTTTTCGATTAGTATTTTTGAACTTGTGAATTTATGTAAATATGGCATGTATAGGCTAGTTTGATAGAAGCAGATATGTTTTGGTATCATGATTTAAGAATGATTTTGTATATAAGTTAAGCCATGTGATTTGGCTTATTTTGGTATCATGTTATGATTACATATATGTGTTTAAGGAAGGTATGGTAATGTTTGAATGAAAATAGGCAAGTAAGGTATTGATATGAATTTGATAGATGAATGGATTATACATGATAATGGATAGGTATTTGGGCATGAATTTGTTATGTTTTGATATGGCAAATAATGTGTAATGAAATGGTTATTTTGGTTGTCAATTGGGTTGCATAAATATGGTCAATTATGCTTGTAATTGTTGTGTTTATAGGGTGGCAAAATGGCTTTGCAAATCTATTTTTGTCCACACGGGCAGAGACACATACGTGTGTCTCAGCTGTGTGCGACACACGGTTAAGTACACGGCCGTGTGTTCCCTGGGTACCCTACCAATTAAGTTAGTATACCCTACAGGTATGACACAGCTTAGTTGGGTGTGTGTGTCACACAAATTCACACACGGGCGTATGATTGACTATGTAACATAAGTCAGTATACCTTCCTAAATGACACATGGCCTAGCACACGGGCATGTGGATAGCCGTGTGACCCAAGTCAGTTTCGACCACGGTTAAGGCATATGGGCGTGTCTCTGGCTGTGTGGTGCAAGTCAGTATGTATGCCATGTTTTCACACGGTCTATGACACGGGCGTGCACGGGGCGTGTGATACTTGAAAGATTGGAAATTTTATAAGTTTTTGAAATTTTTATATGTTATGATTTAGTCCTGAATGTATGATTAAAGCTTAATATGTTTGTTTAAGTACATAATGGAAATGAATGAATGATATTGACTGTATTATGATGTTTTTGGATAAATAATTGTTCTTAATTGAGTTACAAGTCTGGTAATACGTCTTAACCTATTCTGGCAATGGTTACGGGTTAGGGGTGTTACATTAAGCATGCCCTATTTTTTATATTCTGATTTGTGTGTAAAGCATGCCTACTGAAAATATGTTCTATATACCATATCACATGCATGGGGTTAGGAAAGTATGTACGGGGGGAGTTTCTATTAGTAAGTATGCACTATTTGGTGGCTTGTCCATAATTTTCTGTTTTTAGCCGTAAATTTGCATTATCTGGTGGCTTGACCATAATATTCTATTTCTGGCAGTGTGATTGCACTATCTAGTGGCTTGTCCACAATATTGGTATGTTATTAGATGGACGAGTTCTAGGGAACTCATTATGGTGTGTAGCGAAGATGGGTAGAATTTGTTTTCTGAAAATCTGCATTGCTTTTTGAAAAGCATTGCATTGACATCGTCATTATGCATTCCAGTATATTTGATTTTGTGACTGAATATTTAGTATGTTATATTCTGCTTAAACTGTTGTTGTTATGTGTTAAATCCTGTTATCTTGATTTGTGACCTACACTGGACTTTTTAAGCTCACCCTTTTGAATTCTGATTTTTCAGATAATAATCGATATTAGGATGAGCTCGGCTACGGATGTGCTCTCGGTCACTTTTTAGAAAACTATATATTTTGGTATTTATTATTTGGGATGTGTTTAATTATTTTGGACTTTGGTTTTGGATATGGACTTTGGATTATTCTTGTTTTGGATGATTTTGCATGACATATGTTTGAAACTAATACTTAAAGGGTTTTTAATAAATAACAACTAAATGATGAATTTTCATAAAAAGGCCAAACCTGTAACACCCTTAACCCGTATCCGTTGCCGGAATAAGGTTACAGAGTATTACCGGAGTTTACAGAACAATTACATATAATTCATGTTAATTACTATTCATTTTCGAAACTAGTCATATTTTCACTTGAATGGACCCTTGGGGACCCAATATAAACATTGGAATGGAGTTGGGACTAAATAGGAAACTCAAAGAATTTTTCACGAAATTTCAAAAATTTTCCTAGATGTAGGGCACAAACGCTCGTGTGGTCAAGGGACAAGCCCGTGTGACCATAGGAAACGCCTATGCTGCAGGCTGTGTCCAACCCTGTGTAACTCTCTGACTTGTGCCACACGGCCAGCCACACGCCCGTGTGAGTAGGCATCAATTTAATTTTCAAAATAAGGTGCAGGGTTCACACGGCCAAGATACACACTCATGTTCTAAACTGTGTAGCACACACAGCTGAGACACACACCCGTGTCTCTGCTTGTGTGCCCAATTCCAAGCATTTTGTTTCTCAAATTTAAGATGTAGGGGACACACGGCCAAACCACATGCCAATATCCCAGACTGTGTATCACACACGATCAAGACACAAGCCCGTGTGTCTACCCGTGTGGACAAAATAAAGTCATTTTCTAGCTTTATTTTTCACCCAAGTTTTGCCAACAACCTATATCAACACTTACATACTTATATCAACCATTTCAAGACATAACAATTAGCCAAAAACAAGTCTTTTGCATGACTTATTAATTCATTTATTTATGTGATTAAACTTACTAATGACATAATTATAACTATAGATTTATATTATCATATATACCAATTTAAAACCATTCATTCATCAAACGTGACTAGGCCATATATATAATTACATCAAAATATACTTTACAATAACCATTCTAATGGCTAGTTACAACCAAAATATATCATCATTTTGCCTAACTAGCTTATACATACCATTATACCATAAAAAGTTTGCTGTTTATACCAAAACGGGTTGAAGGATAGTGTGATGATACTCTGACTGATTTGCAACCCTTTTTAAGCTTTCGAGCACTATAAAACAAAGGAAAAATAAAACCTAGTAAGCATTTAATGCTTAGTAAGTTTGTATAATAAGAATTAAACTTACCATTTGCATTCATTATAATAAGCATACAATAACTTGATCTCCAACAAATTGACAAGTTTGCCTAATCACATACACTCAAACAAGTATTTTAGTCACATAATTCACATTTACACCAAATAAGCATAAATGAGCTCATCATGTTACACACTTTCAAGTATTTTAGGCACATTCGAGATATAATTCATTTAATCTCATAATTTCTTATTTTGGGAATTTTTCCGTTGAATTATTGAAATTTTGATGGATACTCAAGTAGTACACACAAAGTGTACAATTCACTAATTCGTCAATTCATGTTTGGGGGTACCCATTAGGGCACATAATCAAGGAACACACTCTCGAGCACATATCAAGATGCTCAGATGAGCCATGTAATAGGAAACTTATCCGGGCTAAATAGGAAACTCATAAGAGTTTTACTCAGGGAGCTCGTAAAGCTTAACAGATAACTCCGAAGAGTTAATATTAGGGAGCACTAGATAAGGTAACAGGGAGTTCGAACGAGCCATGATAGGAAGCCCATAAGAGCTTATATCAGGACACTCATTTAGAGCTGCGTTTGTGTCCGCATTATATGCTGGATCACAACCGATCGAATCATGTAACAGGATGCTCACACAGAGTTGCGGTAGTGTGCAACACATGCAAAATCACTACCGATGAAGATGCTCGCAAGAACTATTTATCAGGATGCTCGAGAGGGCTTTATTAGGATTACTCGTCTAAGCTAAATCCTACCTACAACATATGCAGGATCACATTCAAATTAGGAAATTACATATATCTATCGAATTTCATTATTCAAACGGAACTTAACATTTATTCAAGCTATATGAAGCATATAATTTATTTTATACTTTAAACATTTATAATTCATACAATCATGTAACACATTCAATACAAGCATATAAATATACACAATTCGGTTACTGTGACAGCCTTAAAGTGACCCTAGTTGGAAAGCGGTTTCGGGACCGCTAAACCGAGTCACCAAATTATTTGAATATGATATTTATTGTCTAAAATATGTGAATATGAATGTGTGAAAGTTTTAAGCTTCGATTTAGTAGATTGCATGTGAATTCAGCTAATAGGACTTATGTGTGACACTTTTGAAATGTGATAGGTTAATCTATAAGGATCTATTAGTGCATGTAATAAAGGGTGGACTTGCATGTCAATTTCCCCTTAATTTAGTAGTGGCCGCCATGACAAGGAAGGAGGACAAATGTTATGGGCAAAACATGTCATAAACATGTTATGTTAGTGATTTATGTTAGGAAAAATAAAATAAGGAGTATGGGTAATAAAATAATAATGCAAAGGAGGAGTGATGAAAAAAATTGTCTCATCCATGTTCCCCCATTGCCGTGAATTGAAGAAAGAAAACAAAAAAAAGTGTTCATTCTTGAACATCTTTGACCGAATAGAGGAAAGAAAGGAAGGGAAAGAGCTTGGAGAAAATCGGCTATGGTGGTTTGCTAGACTAAGGTATGTTTGATGTTGTCCATGAGTGTAACACCCCGAACCCGAGCCCGTTGCCGGTGTCGGACACGAGGGGTTAACAAGCCAAACCCACTTATAGCACCGACCAATTTGACATTTCCAGGCAAGCTGGAAAACTGCATCACTGTCGCCTTAAAAGGCATATCTCGAGTTACAAAACTCGGAAACTGATTCCGTAAATTTTCCCTGAATTTAGACTCATATATACATCCCTGAATTTATTTCTAGAATTTTTGGTTGGGCCAATTGGTACAGTTTATTAGTTAAAGTCACCCATGTTACAGGGGTCGACTACACTGACCTTCACGCGTTACAACTGGAATATCTCCCTGTACAATGCTTAAATGCTGATGCCGTTTGTTTCTAATGAAACTAGACTCAAAAATGAATCTGTAAATATAAGGCATGACTTCTAATTCCTTCTGGCTAATTTGTGGTAAATTTTCAAAGTCAAGACAGGAGATCCAGAAACCGTTCTGGCCCTGTCTCACGAGAACTTTAATATCTCTTAGTAAACTGATCATATGATCATTTCGTTACTTTCATATGAAAATAGATCCATCAAGGTTCGTTTACATAATTTATTCACTATTTAATACCATTCCTACTATTTTTAGTGATTTTTCAAATTCACGTCACTGCAGCTGGCAGCATCTGTTTTTAAGGTAGGCCTTACCTAAATTGTAGTCTCTATGGACCAACTATAGTCTTGTCATACATAGGTCCACTTATGATCATATTTAGCCATTCCAATGGCTGATCATGTGACTAACACTCCCATTCCAATCCATAATCACATCATGAAACCATATATAAATACAAACCACAAATTCGAATGGTCTAATGCCATACTCCACCTTTACGAGCCATTTTCGCATGGCCGTACACATATACATCACAAAGATACTTGAAAACAACCAAGGGTAGTCCTATACATGCCATATCCAAAATTCAACTAAAGGAGTACCAAAAGGGCTTTGATAGTGTGGTTGACTTGACTTCGATGATCCCGAATCCGATCGCTAACGAGCAAAATCTATAAAACAGAGAGCCAAAGCAACGGGTAAGCATTTTTATGCTTAGTAAGTCTCAAGTAATGAAATCGGCTTTGACTAAAGCATTACATTCACATAGCCAAATGAATCACTTTATTAATACACATTCACATAATCGTACCTACTTCACACTTCATCAATATATACATTCACAAGATATCAACCCATTTCAAGAGCTGAAAATTATTTAGTCGATTGAACGAATATTATTTCAAACGTATCGACTTTTCCATTGCACATGTAAACATACCTTATCCTTTGGGCTTTTCGAGCGTACTAATTGGATTTATTACAGCAACCAACGCTCACCTTAAACCCAAGCTTCTTCGGAATACAACCGGATATAATCACACGCACGAATGCCCTCGGGTCTTAGCCCGGATATAACGACTTGCACAAATGCCTTCGGGTATTAGCCCGGATATAACAACATGCACAAATGCCTTCGGGTATTAGCCCGGATATAACAACTTGCACAAATGCCTTGGTATTAGCCGGATATAGTCACTAGCACAATTGCCTTTGGTCTTAACCGGATATAATTACTAGCATAAATGTCTTGGGACTTAGCCCGGGTATCATTCAATTGCTCATGCACACATAAATCAATAATCATTACACATCCATATTTCATTTTCGTTACTAAGGCTCGAACACAAACATATCACTAGCATAATTGCCTTGGGACTTAGCCCGGTACCATTCAAATACTCATACACACATATATCAATAATCATTACACATCCATATTTCATTTTAGTTACTAAGGCTCAAACACAAACATATCACTAGCATAATTGCCTTGGGACTTAGCAGGTACCATTCAATACTCATACACACATATATCAATAATCATTACACATCCATATTTCATTTTCGTTACTAAGGCTCGAACACAAACATATCACTAGCATAATTGCCTTGGGACTTAGCCCGGTACCATTCAAATACTCATACACACATATATCAATAATCATTACACATCCATATTTCATTTTCGTTACTAAGGCTCAAACACAAACATATAACTAGCATAATTGCCTTGGGACTTAGCCCGGTACCATTCAAATACTCATACACACATATATCAATAATCATTACACATCCATATTTCATTTTCGTTACTAAGGCTCAAACACAAACATATCACTAGCATAATTGCCTTCGGGACTTAGCCCGGGTACCATTCAAATACTCATACACACATATATCAATAATCATTAATCTCTGACTGATATACTTTTTTCGGAACTCGGTTAGAAAGAACTCCCAAGTTACTTGCTCTCTAGGCACAACAGAAGTCAGAGTACTCCACCAGTAGGCGGAATCGCGTAGCAAGGAGATAGTACACTTTAAGCATTCATCGGGTGTACAAGATAGCTCATCGAGCACCCGGATAGTGTTGTCCAACCAAAATTCAGCTTGCTCGGCATCGTCGCCATCCGTAACTTTAAATTCAGTAGCCCCATGATTTCGAATTCTGTCGACTGGGGCTTACTTGGCCTTACTTGGTCGGTTACCGGAGGTATTATAGGTGCGGGGGTTGCATTAGTCGGGAATGGAGGTTGTGGAACAGCCGTGTTAGTTCGAATGTATTGGTTGAACCAATCATTCATCACGCTATAAAAGGCTTGCTTAGCCTCATCATTCGGATTGCTAGCAATAGGTTGAGAGTCCGCCGGCACTGTCCCTTGTGCGGGAGCAGGCGCCACACTCTCCACATCACCAGCTATTGCTCGGTTGGGATCGGGATCCATTACAAATAATTAAACACAAATTCAAAATATCAGAAATCACCACACTATCAATTTATCACTATATGGCATGTATAGCTAGACCCAAACGTATCACGGTAGTCCTAGAATCGACTAAACCGTGCTCTGATACCAATAAAATTGTAACACCCCGAACCCGAGCCTATTGCCGGTGTCGGACACGAGGGGTTAACAAGCCAAACCCACTTATAGCACCGACCAATTTGACATTTCCAGGCAAGCTGGAAAACTGCGTCACTGTCGCCTTAAAAAGCATATCTCGAGTTACAAAACTCAGAAACTGATTCCGTAAATTTTCCCTGAATTTAGACTCATATATACATCCCTGAATTTATTTCTAGAATTTTTGGTTGGGCCAATTGGTACAGTTTATTAGTTAAAGTCACCCATGTTACAGGGGTCGACTACACTGACCTTTGCGTGTTACAACTGGAATATCTCCCTGTACAAGGCTTCAATGCTGATGCCGTTTGTTTCTAATGAAACTAGACTCAAAAATGAATCTGTACATATAAGGCATGACTTCTAATTCCTTCTGGATAATTTGTGGTAAATTTTCAAAGTCAAGACAGGAGATCCAGAAACCGTTCTGGCCCTGTCTCACGAGAACTTTAATATCTCTTAGTAAACTAATCATATGATCGTTTCGTTACTTTCATATGAAAATAGATCCATCAAGGTTCATTTACATAATTTATTCACTATTTAATACCATTCCTACTATTTTTAGTGATTTTTCACATTCACGTCACTGCAGCTGGCAGCATCTGTTTTTAAGGTAGGCCTTACCTAAATTGTAGTCTCTATGGACCAACTATAGTCTTGTCATACATAGGTCCACTTATGATCATATTTAGCCATTCCAATGGCTGATCATGTGACTAACACTCCCATTCCAATCCATAATCACATCATGAAACCATATATAAATACAAACCACAAATTCGAATGGTCTAATGCCATACTCCACCTTTACGAGCCATTTTCGCATGGCCGTACACATATACATCACAAAGATACTTGAAAACAACCAAGGGTAGTCCTATACATGCCATATCCAAAATTCAACTAAAGGAGTACCAAAAGGGCTTTGATAGTGTGGTTGACTTCGACTTCGATGATCCCGAATCCGATCGCTAACGAGCAAAATCTATAAAACAGAGAGCCAAAGCAACGGGTAAGCATTTTTATGCTTAGTAAGTCTCAAGTAATGAAATCGGCTTTGACTAAAGCATTACATTCACATAGCCAAATGAATCACTTTATTAATACACATTCACATAATCGTACCTACTTCACACTTCATCAATATATACATTCACAAGATATCAACCCATTTCAAGAGCTGAAAATTCGTTAGTCGATTGAACGAATATTATTTCAAACGTATCGACTTTTCCATTGCACATGTAAACATACCTTATCCTTTGGGCTTTTCGAGCGTACTAATTGGATTTATTACAGCAACCAACGCTCACCTTCAACCCAAGCTTCTTCGGAATACAACCGGATATAATCACACGCACGAATGACCTCGGGTCTTAGCCCGGATATAACGACTTGCACAAATGCCTTGGTATTATCCGGATATAACAACTTGCACAAATGCCTTCGGTATTAGCCAGATATAACAACTTGCACAAATGCCTTCGGTATTAGCCGGATATAGTCACTAGCACAATTGCCTTGGTCTTAACCGGATATAATTACTAGCATAAATGTCTTGGGACTTAGCTCGGTATCATTCAATTGCTCATGCACACATAAATCAATAATCATTACACATCCATATTTCATTTTCGTTACTAAGGCTCGAACACAAACATATCACTAGCATAATTGCCTTCGGACTTAGCCCGGTACCATTCAAATACTCATACACACATATATCAATAATCATTACACATCCATATTTCATTTTTAGTTACTAAGGCTCAAACACAAACATATCACTAGCATAATTGCCTTCTGGACTTAGCCCGGTACCATTCAAATACTCATACACACATATATCAATAATCATTACACATCCATATTTCATTTTCGTTACTAAGGCTCAAACACAAACATATCACTAGCATAATTGCCTTGGGACTTAGCCCGGTACCATTCAAATACTCATACACACATATATCAATAATCATTACACATCCATATTTCATTTTCGTTACTAAGGCTCAAACACAAACATATCACTAGCATAATTGCCTTGGGACTTAGCCGGTACCATTCAAATACTCATACACACATATATCAATAATCATTACACATCCATATTTCATTTTCGGTACTAAGGCTCAAACACAAACATATCACTAGCATAATTGCCTTGGGACTTAGCGGGTACCATTCAAATACTCATACACACATATATCAATAATCATTACACATCCATATTTCATTTCACATAATTCAAGTAGGGTCATTACTCGAAGACTTACCTCGGATGTTGTCGAACGGCTTCAACGGCTATTCGATCACTTTTTCCTTTCCTTTATCCAATTGTGGCCCTCTAAGCTCTTGAGCTAATTCAAACAATTTCAACTTATTAAAGTCTCACTTGCTAGCCTTGGCCGAATACACATATCATTGACCCAACATCACATAACTAAGCACTTTAGTCAATTTTCTTTAATTTCGCACACATTCGGCCTTAGCTCACATCAAGGTAGCCGATTACCTAATTCAAGAATAGGCATCATTATGCTTGCCTCTAACCGAATGCATGCACAACAATTCCCCTATTGTGGCCGAATATGCATGTCCATGTTGGGGCCAATTTTATACTTCAAAACCGAAACATCATCACATATAAACATATATCAAAACACAAATTTTTACCTATCATGCAACAAGAAAAATCGCACTTATGAGCATACCATGGCGAATACATCACACACCATCCCCTTTCAATTTTCGGTCATGGTTAAACATAGAACTCCATGTCTTACTCAAGAATGCTAAGAGAAAATTCAAGAGTTGTCAATCCATCATTACATGCATCATCAACAAGCTTCATATTTAGCATGCAATGGCTTTAACACAATATCAACCTTGGCCAAATACCATTTCCATGGCATAACAAGGATTTGAACCATGGCTAACATGAAGATCAAGTTAGCAACTAAAACATGCATGAATCTCATGACACAACCTCATACATACCTTAATCTTGATGCAAGTATAGCCAAATCTCCTTCTAGATCTCTTCTAAACCAAAATGGAGAAAAATCCTCCCTTTTTCCCTTAGTATTTTCAGCCAAAGAATTGAGAATGGATGAACAAATTTTTCTCCTTTCTTTTTCCTCTACTCACGGCAACAAGGGGGCATCCATCCATTTTTTTTGTCAACCTTTTCTTTAATGCTAACACATTATTTAATTGCTCCCAACATGCCTCACTAACCCAACATGTTGGAAACATGTTTTCCTTTGCCCATCACACCCATCTTGGCCGGCCACTATAGAATAATTTGGGCAATTTTGACATGCAAGTCCACCTTTGTGTCAACATGCACAAATAAGCCATTACAAATTAGCCTATCATTTTTTTACCATGTTTCACCTTGATCCCTATTTAATAATTTCTCATACATTTGGTAAAATTAGAGAATGAAACTTCCACATATTCATGCACACACATAGTAAGCATAAAATATAACAATTAATTATTTTATGCCTCGGTTTTGTGGTCCCGAAACCACATTCCGACTAGGGTCGTTTTGGGGCTGTCACAACTCTCCCCCACTTAAGAAATTTTCGTCCCCGAAAATCTTACCGGTAAATAGGGTTGGGTATCGCTCTTTCATAGAGTTCTCGGTTTCCCAAGTAGCTTTTTCTATCCGTGTTTGAGCGAACACTTTCACTAGCGGAACCCGCTTGTTTCGCAACTCTTTCACTTCACGTGCTAGGATACGAATCGGTTCTTCCTCATAACTCATATTGGCTTGAATTTCAACCTCTGATGGACTAATCACGTGTAACGGATCAGATCTATATCGTCGAAGCATCGAAACATGAAAGACGTCGTGAATCTTTTCGAGTTTAGGGGGCAAAATCAATCGATACGCCACTGGGCCAACTCGTTCGGAGATTTCGTACTGCCCAATGAACCTCGGACTTAATTTGCCTTTACGGCCAAATCTGAGTATCTTTTTCCAAGGCGAAACCTTAAGAAACACTTTATCTCCCACCGATACTCGATGTCTTTTCGTTTGAGATCCGCGTCGACTTTCGACGATCGGAGGCTATCTTGGACTTTCACTTTCTTTTCAAACATCTTTAATCAAATCCACCGAAAATTTTGCTTTCACCGAGCTCGGTCCAAAACAATGGTGTACGGCATTTACGCCCGTACAAGGCCTCGTAAGGTGCCATCTTAATACTTGATTGAAAACTATTGCTGTAGCGAATTCAATCAAAGGCAAATACCGCTCCCATGAACCACTGAACTCGAGGATGCAACATCTCAACATATCCTCAAGTATTTGAATTATCCGCTCGGATTGACCATCGGTTTGGGGGTGAAAGGCGGTCCTGAAATGCAACTTGGTACCCAAAGCTTCTTGCAACTTCTTCCAAAATCGCGAGGTAAATCTCGGATCTCTATCCGACACGATGGAAATAGGTACCCCGTGTAATCTCACAATCTGAGAAACGTACAATTCGGCTTGTTTGTCCATTGAAAAATCCGTACGTACGGGGACAAAGTGAGCCGACTTAGTCAATCTATCTACCACGACCCAAATCGTATCCTTCTTACTCACGACAACGGCGGTCCGGATACAAAGTCCATTGTGACTCGATCCCATTTCCACTCGGGTATCGTGATCGGTGAAGTAATCTCAAGGCACTTGATGTTCCGCTTTCACTTGTTGACATATTAAACATCTCGAAACAAAGTCAGAGATGTCTCGTTTCATACCATGCCACCAAAACCGACGTTTCAAGTCGTTGTAGATCTTCGTACTCCCCGGGTAGATTGCTATTCGGCTACAATGGGATTCGTTCAGAATTATCGAAATAAGTTCCGAATTCTTTGGAACACACAGAAGACTTCTGAACCTCAAACAATCGTCATCATCGATTTGGAACTCCGATTCCTTGTTCGGAACACACTCAGCCCGTTTTGCAACCAACTCATCATCATCTTTCTGAGCTTCACGAATTTGATGAGTCAATAATGGTTTGGCCTTTATTTCGGCTATTAACACATTGTCGGGTAGAATAGACAAGTGTACATTCATAGCCCGTAAAGCAAACAGTGATCTTCGGCTTAAGGCGTCCGCAACCACATTAGCCTTTCCCGGATGATAATCAATGACAAGCTCCTAATCTTTTAACAACTCGAGCCAGCGCCTTTGTCGCAGATTTAAGTCTCTTTGAGTCATCAAATATTTGAGACTTTTGTGATCCGAATACACATGGCACTTCTCACCAAATAAGTAATGTCGCCATATCTTTAAGGCGATTACGATGGCGACCAATTCGAGATCATGGGTCGGATAATTTTTCTCATGTGGCTTTAATTGTCTCGACGCGTAAGCCACAACTCGCCCTCTTGCATCAATACGCAACCTAACCCAAGTAGGGATGCGTCACTATAAATGACAAACTCTTTGCACGATTCGTGTTGCACTAGAATTGGAGCTTGATCAAATAAGTTTTCGATTGATCGAAGCTTTTCGACATTTCTCCGTCCATTCGAACTTAGCATCCTTTTGGAGTAAGCCGTCATTGGTGTGGCTATCGTCGAGGAACCTTTTACATATCGTCGGTAATAACCGGCAAGTCCCAAAAAGCCCGAACCTCGTAATATTTCTGAGGCTTCCTTGATTGATCGAACAATTCATCGATACGCTGTAGCGGATATTTGTTCTTTATTGTCACTTTATTAAGGCGACGATAGTCGATGCACGACCTCATGGTTCCGTCCTTCTTTTCACAAACAACACCGATGCACCCCAAGGTGAAAAACTCTGGACGAGCAAAACCTCTATCCACCAATTCTTGCAATCGAGCTTTCAACTCCTTTAATTCCGTTGGTGCCATACGATGCGGAGCTATTGAAGTTGAGTGGTACGGTACCAATTCGATGCCAACTCTATTTCCGTGACAGTGGTAAACCCGGCAATTCTTTGTGGAAAACATCCGGGTATTCACAAACCACTGGCACAGATTCGGGTTTCTTTTCTGACTCCTTGTCATCGAGCACATATGCAAGGTATGCTTCGCACCCCTTTTTTACATATTTCTGGGCCAACATTGCTGATATTACAGCTGGCAACCCCTTTAAGTCCGTAGACTCAACCCGAATTATCTCGGTATTCACACACCTTAGATCAATAGTCTTGCTTTTTGCAATTTACAACCGCATCGTGCATGGTCAACCAATCCCAACCAAGAATAACGTCGAATTCGTCGAATGGCAAAAGCATCAAGTCCGCCGGAAAATAAGAACCTCGGAATACTAGGGGACTTTTCTTACACACTTTGTTGACAAGCACGTAATGACCCAAGGGGTTTGACACCCGAATTACGAACTCAGTAGACTCAATAGGCAAAGTCTTACTGGATGTTAAGGTTTCGCATATATAAGAGTGAGTAGAACCAGGGTCAATCAAAGCAATCACATTAGTATCAAAGAGAGTGAAAGTACTGGTAATAACATCCGTGAGGCAAGCATCCTCACGCGCGCGTATGGCATAAGTCCTAGCAGAGCACGAGCCTCGGATCGATGGTGGCATCTCTAGATCCTCTCGACCGCCACTAGCATTGCCCGTGTTTCTAAACGGCCTACCTCGAATTGTGGTAGCGCCGGGTTCCCACTTTGATTTACGTTTTGTTCGGATAAGCTCGGGCAATCTTTAATGAAATGATCGGTGATCCGCACTTGTAACGAGAGCGGTCACGGAATCTACAACTTCGAATGCCATTTGCCACAATATTGGCACTCGTTCGTCTCGACGATCATTGCCAACACGGCAATCAAGTGACTCAGCGTGCCCATAAGGGGGTCGATCGCGGTCTCGTCTAGAAAAGCCCGAAGTGTCTCTAGACCGGCCTAAGCCATCTCTAAATTTCTTTGATGACGTGGGAAGGGCTTCAAGACCTCTTACTGAAACTCCTTGCTCCCACTTCAGCTTTTTTTTCTCCATCTTGAGCTCCTCGGCTTTGCACGCTCGCTCGACAAGAGCCACAAACTCTCGGATTTCCAAAATGCCAACATACGACTTTATATCATCATTCAGTCCATCTTGAGCGTTTACACATCACACACGAAGAAATGCATCAGCGCAGCGTCTGGCTAAGCCTCACAAATTTTTGTTCGTAGTCGGTAACCGACATGGAACCTTGTTTAAGTTCAAGAAATTCCTTCCATTTTGATCCATAAATCTCGATCGATATACTTTTTTGAACTCGGTTAGAAAGAACTCCCAAGTTACTTGCTCTCTAGGCACAACAGAAGTCGAGTACTCCACCAAGAGGCGGAATCGCGTAGCAAGGAGATAGTACACTTTAAGCATTCATCGGTGTACAAGATAGCTCATCGAGCACCGGATAGTGTTGTCCAACCAAAATTCAGCTTGCTCGGCATCGTCGCCATCCGTAACTTTAAATTCAGTAGCCCCATGATTTGAATTCGTCATTGGGGCTTACTTGGCCTTACTTGGTCGGTTCTGGGAGGTATTATAGGTGCGGGGTTGCATTAGTCGAGAATGGAGGTTGTGGAACAACCGTGTTAGTTCGAATGTATTGGTTGAACCAATCATTCATCACGCTATAAAAGGCTTGCTTAGACTCATCATTCGGATTGCTAGCAATAGGTTGAGAGTCCGCCGACCTTGTCCCTTGTCTTGAGCAGCGCCACACTCTCCACATCACCAGCTATTGCTCGGTTGGGATCGGGATCCATTACAAATAATTAAACACAAATTCAAAATATCGAAATCACCACACTATCAATTTATCACTATATGGCATGTATAGCTAGACCCAAACGTATCACGGTAGTCCTAGAATCGACTAAACCGTGCTCGATACCAATAAAATTGTAACACCCGAACCCGAGCCTATTGCGGTGTTGTCGGACACGAGGGTTAACAAGCCAAACCCACTTATAGCAAACCAATTTGACATTTCCAGGCAAGCTGGAAAACTGCGTCACTGTCGCCTTAAAAAGCATATCTCGAGTTACAAAACTCAGAAACTGATTCCGTAAATTTTCCCTGAATTTAGACTCATATATACATCTCTGAATTTATTTCTAGAATTTTTGGTTGGGCCAATTGGTACAGTTTATTAGTTAAAGTCACCCATGTTACAGGGGTCGACTACACTGACCTTTGCGTGTTACAACTGGAATATCTCCCTTTACAAGGCTTCAATGCTGATGCCGTTTGTTTCTAATGAAACTAGACTCAAAAATGAATCTGTACATATAAGGCATGACTTCTAATTCCTTCTGGATAATTTGTGGTAAATTTTCAAAGTCAAGACAGGAGATCCAGAAACCGTTCTGGCCCTGTCTCACGAGAACTTTAATATCTCTTAGTAAACTAATCATATGATCGTTTCGTTACTTTCATATGAAAATAGATCCATCAAGGTTCATTTACATAATTTATTCACTATTTAATACCATTCCTACTATTTTTAGTGATTTTTCACATTCACGTCACTGCAGCTGGCAGCATCTGTTTTTAAGGTAGGCCTTACCTAAATTGTAGTCTCTATGGACCAACTATAGTCTTGTCATACATAGGTCCACTTATGATCATATTTAGCCATTCCAATGGCTGATCATGTGACTAACACTCCCATTCCAATCCATAATCACATCATGAAACCATATATAAATACAAACCACAAATTGAATGGTCTAATGCCATACTCCACCTTTACGAGCCATTTTCGCATGGCCGTACACATATACATCACAAAGATACTTGAAAACAACCAAGGGTAGTCCTATACATGCCATATCCAAAATTCAACTAAAGGAGTACCAAAAGGGCTTTGATAGTGTGGTTGACTTCGACTTCGATGATCCCGAATCCGATCGCTAACGAGCAAAATCTATAAAGCAGAGAGCCAAAGCAACGGGTAAGCATTTTTATGCTTAGTAAGTCTCAAGTAATGAAATCGGCTTTGACTAAAGCATTACATTCACATAGCCAAATGAATCACTTTATTAATACACATTCACATAATCGTACCTACTTCACACTTCATCAATATATACATTCACAAGATATCAACCCATTTCAAGAGCTGAAAATTCGTTAGTCGATTGAGCGAATATTATTTCAAACGTATCGACTTTTCCATTGCACATGTAAACATACCTTATCCTTTGGGCTTTTCGAGCGTACTAATTGGATTTATTACAGCAACCAACGCTCACCTTCAACCCAAGCTTCTTGAATACAACCGGATATAATCACACGCATCGAATGACCTCGGGTCTTAGCCGGATATAACGACTTGCACAAATGCCTTTGGTATTATCCGGATATAACAACTTGCACAAATGCCTTCGGTATTAGCCCAGATATAACAACTTGCACAAATGCCTTGGGTATTAGCCGGATATAGTCACTAGCACAATTGCCTTGGTCTTAACCGGATATAATTACTAGCATAAATGTCTTCGGACTTAGCCGGGTATCATTCAATTGCTCATGCACACATAAATCAATAATCATTACACATCCATATTTCATTTTCGTTACTAAGGCTCGAACACAAACATATCACTAGCATAATTGCCTTCGGGACTTAGCCCGGGTACCATTCAAATACTCATACACACATATATCAATAATCATTACACATCCATATTTCATTTTCAGTTACTAAGGCTCAAACACAAACATATCACTAGCATAATTGCCTTGGGACTTAGCCCGGTACCATTCAAATACTCATACACACATATATCAATAATCATTACACATCCATATTTCATTTTCAAGTTACTAAGGCTCAAACACAAACATATCACTAGCATAATTGCCTTGGGACTTAGCAGGGTACCATTCAAATACTCATACACACATATATCAATAATCATTACACATCCATATTTCATTTTCGTTACTAAGGCTCAAACACAAACATATCACTAGCATAATTGCCTTCGGGACTTAGCCCGGGTACCATTCAAATACTCATACACACATATATCAATAATCATTACACATCCATATTTCATTTTCGTTACTAAGGCTCAAACACAAACATATCACTAGCATAATTGCCTTCGGACTTAGCCCGGTACCATTCAAATACTCATACACACATATATCAATAATCATTACACATCCATATTTCATTTCACATAATTCAAGTAGGGTCATTACTCGAAGACTTACCTCGGATGTTGTCGAACGGCTTCAACGGCTATTCGATCACTTTTTCCTTTCCTTTATCCAATTGTGGCCCTCTAAGCTCTTGAGCTAATTCAAACATTTTCAACTTATTAAAGTCTCACTTGCTAGCCTTGGCGAATACACATATCATTGACCCAACATCACATAACTAAGCACTTTAGTCAATTTTCTTTAATTTCGCTTTTACATTCAGCCTTAGCTCACATCAAGGTAGCCGATTACCTAATTCAAGAATAGGCATCATTATGCTTGCCTCTAACCGAATGCATGCACAACAATTCCCCTATTGTGGCGAATATGCATGTCCATGTTAGCCAATTTTATACTTCAAAACCGAAACATCATCACATATAAACATATATCAAAACACAAATTTTACCTATCATGCAACAAGCAAAAATCGCACTTATGAGCATACCATGGCGAATACATCACACACCATCCCTTTCAATTTTCGGTCATGGTTAAACATAGAACTCCATGTCTTACTCAAGAATGCTAAGAGAAAATTCAAGAGTAGTCAATCCATCATTACATGCATCATCAACAAGCTTCATATTTAGCATGCAATGGCTTTAACACAATATCAACCTTGGCCAAATACCATTTCCATGGCATAACAAGGATTTGAACCATGGCTAACATGAAGATCAAGTTAGCAACTAAAACATGCATGAATCTCATGACACAACCTCATACATACCTTAATCTTGATGCAAGTATAGCCAAATCTCCTTCTAGATCTCTTCTAAACCAAAAATGGAGAAAAATCCTCCCTTTTTCCCTTAGTATTTTCAGCCAAAGAATTGAGAATGGATGAACAAATTTTCTCCTTTCTTTTCCTCTACTCACGGCAACAAGGGGCATCCATCCATTTTTTTGTCAACCTTTTCTTTAATGCTAACACATTATTTAATTGCTCCCAAATGCCTCACTAACCCAACATGTTGGAAACATGTTTTCCTTTGCCCATCACACCCATCTTGGCGGCCACTATAGAATAATTTGGGCAATTTTGACATGCAAGTCCACCTTTGTGTCAACATGCACAAATAAGCCATTACAAATTAGCCTATCATTTTTTTACCATGTTTCACCTTGATCCCTATTTAATAATTTCTCATACATTTGGTAAAATTAGAGAATGAAACTTCCACATATTCATGCACACACATAGTAAGCATAAAATATAACAATTAATTATTTTTATGCCTCGGTTTTGTGGTCCCGAAACCACATTCCGACTAGGGTCGTTTTGGGGATGTCACAATGAGATTCATGCATGTTTTTAGTTGTTAGTTTGAGTTCTACCTAGCCCATGGTTTAAATCTTTGCTATAAGATGGAGATGATATTCGGCCATGGGTGTTGTCTTCTTGGTTGATGTTTGATGTTGTGGTGACGATGCATGAAGATGAGTTAAGTTTCGGCTAAGGTGGATTTGTGTTGATGTCATTTGCATGCTAAGTGTGAAGCTTTGTAATGATACATGTGATGGCGATTGATGACTCTTGGATTTTCTTTTGGCATTTTGAGTTAGACATTAAATTCTTTGTGTAACCCATGACCAAAATTGAATGGTATGGTGTCTTGATGCATTCGGCCATGGTAGAAAGTAGATGTGAAATGGTAGTAAGGTGAAGTGCAAAATGTTAGTATTTGATTACTAGTGTATATATGCGTATTAGCTTGAGTTTTGAACTTGAAATAAGATGATATATAATCAATACAAGTAACCATACTTGTAGGAAGTGTTAAGCATATAATCGGCCTCAACATAGACATGCATATTCGCCATAGGAAGAAGATTAGTGTTGCATGTATTCGGTTAGAGGCAAGCATATTGATGCTTTTATCTTGGCTTAGACAATCGGCTAAAAGGAAGTGTGGGTTAATATGTTGAGTTGATTCATGATTTCATATGTATGTGACTTTAATGTCTAATGTATATATATATGGGCTAAGTACCTTGAGTTCCTCTTTTCGATGCTCAAATGATTAAATCAATTTATTTGTTAAATTAAGCTCAAGAGCAAAGGGGAACTAAATCCGATAAAGGGAAGGAAAAAGTGGTCGAATAGCCATCGAAATCGTTCGACAACATCCGAGGTAAGTTTTCGAGTAATGAAACTTGGTTTACGATTTGATTAAGTCATGACGTATAATTATAACAATATACGGTGATATAATGATTCTACTTGAATCATATGTGAGTTAATTAGTCTATACGTATGATGGGTAGCCGTATGTGCATAGAAATCATGTCATGAAGCAAGCCGAATCATGCTGTTCGTATACGGCTATTGAGCCGAAAATGTAATGCTTAATAATTGAATTGTGTTTGAATTCTAGTTATGAAAATGAAATATTGATGTGTCATGATTTATTGATATGTGCATGGATATTCGGATTGATACCCGGGCTAAGTCCCGAAGGCATTTGTGCTAGTGACTAATTCCGGGCTAAGCCCGAAGGCATTTGTGCGAGTTACTATAACCGGGCTAAGTCCCGAAGGCATTTGTGCGAGTTACTATAACCGGGCTAAGTCCCAAAGGCATTTGAGCTAGTAGCTATATCCGGCTAAACTCCGAAGGTACTTGGTTTGGGAATGAGCGATCTTGCTGTAATAATTTAAATTGATACGCTCATAAATCCCAACGATGAGGTACGTTTCGTATATGCATTGGAGTAGTAAATTCCCTTGAAATATTATTCGCTCCGTCAATTAATGAGCTTCCGACCTTTGGCTAAGTTGATCTTTTGTGCTATATTTGCTAAAGGGTTGGTTGAATCATGGAAACTATGTAATAGGTAAAGTCTACCTTAAAGGCAGATGCTGACAGCAGCAGTGGTGTGAATTTGAAAAATCACTAAAAATAGTAGAAATGGAATTAAACAGTGAATAAATTATGTAATCGAACCTTGATGAATCTAATTTCATATGGAAGAAACGAAATGGTCATATGAGTCGTATTTTAAGAGATATTTAAGTTTGCATGGGATAGGGCCAGAGCGATTTCTGGATCCCCTGATCTGACTTTGGAAATTCATTATAAATTAACCAGAGATAATTAGAAGTCATTCCATATATTTATAGATTGCTTTTTGAATCTAGTTTCATTAGAAACAAACGGCATAAGTATTGAAGCCCTGTTTAAGGAGTTATCTAAATCGCAATGCAGGAAGGTCAGTGTAGTCAAACCCTGTAACAGGGGAGAATTTAACTAATAAACTGTACTAATTGGTTTGACCAAAAATTCTAGAAAAAAATTTGTGGATGGATATATGAGTCTAGTTTTAGGGAAAAATTACGAAACTGATTTTTGAGTTTTGGAACTCAAGATATGATTTTTAAGGTGACAGTGACGCAGTTAGCCAGCTGTCTGGAAATTTTTAAAATGGACTGTAAAAATAAGGGAATTAAGTCTGTTAACCCCTCGTGTCCGACTCCGGCAACGGTCTCGGGTACGGGGTGTTACAGTTACACTAACTTACCTTAATAATCGTCCGTACAAGAAATTCTTCTAATCCGAAACTTTTTCTTTTCCTCGATCTAGCTTCGAATTTGAGTTGTCTGGATCTATATAAATGAATTTAATCATCAATTTAATTCATTTCATATTCAATTGAATTCAATTTACACCCTAGGAAATATTAACATTTTGCCCTCAAACTTTCCATAAATTCCAATTTTCGTCCCTAAGCTCGAAAAATGAAATTCATGAAATTTAATCCTTATTTCAAGCCTAACCAAATTTTCATATAACATTTATAGTACTTATATTTCACAAAACTCAGAATTTTTCCATGGATTTTTCCACTTTTCAATGTAGTCTCTAAATCATGATTTCATAAAAATTCTCTTCGTAAAAGTTGTTTATCTACCAGTAACTTTTCATTTTCTACCATAAATTTCAAATTTTCAACATATTCATCCATCTTTACTTTGATAACTTTTTAAATTAGTCCTCAAAATAGATAGATTAAACTATCCCGATCTCAAAATTATAAAAATTACTAAAAACGGGACAGAAATACTTACCCAATTAAGCTTGATTAGTTTCTTCTCTCTCTGCTAGGGCTTTCATGAAATTTGGGGATGAAGATGATAATAAAATAAGATGATATTTCTATTTAATTATTTATCATCTTTAATTATTTTGATTTCTAATTTAGTCCTTAGTCTTTTCTAATTTTTCCATGGATGAATCACCAAAAATATCTACTAACTTTTCTTTAATGGTCTAATTGTCATATAAGGACCTCAAATTTTTAATTCCATAGCTATTTAATCCTTCTAGCTACTAGAACTCAACTTTTGCATTCTATGCAATTTGGTCCTTTCGTTAATTAAACACATAATCGGTAAAATTTTCTTATCAGAATTTTCATATGACATTTCTATCATAATGCAGACCGTGCAATAATATTTAAAAAATTTTCTTTCCGGCTCAGATTTGTGGTCCCTAAACCACTGTTCCGATTTCACTAAAAATGAGCTGTTACAAAACCACTCAAAGATAGTGATTTTGTTAAACTCAATACTCTATTTTTAAAACTCAAAATGACGTGCTCCAAGAAACTGAAGGTTTAAATATATATATTTAATCTACGTTTTACAAAATGATGAACAAATTTTAGTTAAAGAGATTTTCTGCTGCGTCATTCTTTTTAAATATGATTTTTTATAATCAAAATCATGATACTCAAACTTTTCTAACAATAGATTATTTTCGACAAATTACTCTTAAAGAAGGGATGTAAAGATTGATATTTTGATTCTTTTTCTTCAAGCGAAATAAAAGGACATTTTAAATACAATGATTTTTAAGAAAATATGAAAAAGAGTTTTCTTTGCCAATGACTTGGTCAATGTGATTCTCAAGATTCAGCCATAACATCTGAGTCGAGTTTAAGGGGTTACAAAAATAATCCAAGAAACATACTCATAGTAGGTCAATCCAATATGTTGTTCTGTATTGATTTTGACATTCCTATATCAATGACAACAGTTTGTCATCAATCAACTACACATTAGTCTCAATGCATTATTGTTTTCCAAACCCACAATAATACTTGACAAAATACCCTTTAACAATAATCATATTTTCTTAGGAATTTATTACAATTAAATTTATTTATATACATAAAAAAAAATTGAAATGATAATGACAATGCCTTATATTAATAAACAAGGTAAAATAAGTATGTAATTACAACCATCTCATGATTGGCTTTGGGAATACTATAACATCTTTGTCCTTGATCTTAAAATGCACTATGAAATGGATGTTGGGTCATGGATGTTGAGGGTTAAGTAGAAAGAGTTTGATTGTTTCAAATTATTCTTGAGAGAAAAGAGAATAGATTGTTTGATATGATGTATATAGACTCTTGTTAAATATATTAAAAAATTGAGTGAATAAAAGTAAAACAAGTGAAATAAAAGCGTGGTTAATGGCAAAATCATTATGAGTGAACTTATTTTTATCGAGTGTGCACCATTCTAGACTTGCTGTAGCACTTGGGGGTGCCCTTGACATTCTCCCCTACTCAATCTAATGGTGCGCTTGTTGCTAGGGGAATGCCGCACTTGGTCCCTCGATCGACACCTTCTATGTGAGTGACTCCTCAGGCCTTCAGGCCAAGTCTTCTATGCTCAATTTTTCTTGACCGTTACTGCACTTGGAGAAACCATCACTCTCAGTTCTTTTGCCTCCATGATGTTGGCGCTCTCTGCACTCTTTCCATTGCACTTTTGTATATGAGGGGTTGGACTTCTTTTCAAATCTACTTGCTTTCACATTCTCTCATGCTGCCCAATTGATCTTTGCCTTATGACACGACACCCAGCCTTAACACTTGCGGCTTCACATCGTGCTCATCCTTGAAAGCTCTAATGACGACCAACCTCCGCACTCAAGGCTCTGGATTGCTTCCACAACATTTGACTTTAAACTTTTCCAGTCTTCACGAGCACTAATAACTTAGCGTTCATAAGGTTTTCTGTGACCCATCTCTCTCACGATTGCTTCGAGACTCCCTTTCTCTCGTTTGCTGGTCTAGTTATAATAAAAAGGGAACTCAATTATTATGTTAGTAGGCGGCAGAGTCAAATTTAGTTTTATTAATTAAAAGAAAAAGGCAACGGTGTGTTTAGCAATTACTTCCGCTCTTTTTTGACTTAGGGACACGCGTTTATGTTCGAAGCTTAAATTATGGTCAAAGGGACTTTCCTAGTCCTTGTATTTACCATGTTTTTTCAGCTTTTTTCTTTTCCATTCACCAACCAAAATACGCCACGCCCTCTCTAATATCCATCCCTCCTAACTCACTATTTACGATACCTCCGTGTCTCTCCTCTCTGCATTTGCAAATGGAAACATAAAAATAAACAACTCAAAGATTAAAAAAGAGAAAGCGTGAAGATCGGGTCTAATCTGGGTTCTCTTGAAAGTTTAACCAATTCTTTGAATCTTTTGTAGTCTCCCTCGTGTATATATATATCACCCTCAAGAGAAGAGAAAAGAGCTCCGCAATTCATTTCATCTTTTTTCTTTTTTGTAACAACTTTTTTTCTAAAGGTATATATATTTAAAGTCTTGTTGTAGTTTTAGTTGTCGGTTTAGGTTTTTTTTTTCTTTCTAAAATTTCAATCTCTTTTTATCGTTTCATGTGTGTAATTACAACGAAAAATACCCCAAGAGTTAGGGTGGAGTGAGGTGTGATTTTGGAATCTGTTACTTTTTCTTTCATTTTCTAGGGAAACCCAAACAGAGAATAAAAATAAATTGTATGTAGTGGTGAACTTGAGAGGTTTTTTTTTTTTTTTGGAAAAGAAGGCAAGGGTTTTGATTTTGGTGGATAATTTTGGAAATTGAAATGCCGGAGGAGGAGGTGGTAGAGATTAAGTTTCGGTTGTATGATGGATCAGATATGGGTCCATTTCGATACTCGCCTGCTTCAACCATTGCTATGCTCAAGGAAAGAATTGTTGCTGAATGGCCTAAAGGTTTGTTCTTCCATTTTCTCTTTCAAAAGTTATGTGTCTGTTTACCCCAAAGCCTAATTTCTATTTCATATGACTCAAGGGTGTTTTGTTTTTAATGTTGGGTCCTTGGGATGCATTCATTGGTTTCTTGGTTCCCCTTACATTTGTGTTTTTCAGTTAGGGTTTCACTGATTGATGCTTCAAGATAATGTGGTGGCGTTTTGAAGTTATTTTCAACATATGGCATTTATTATAGTTTACTTGTTTAAAAGGGTTCTTATATGGAATTTATTATAGTTTGCAATTTTCAGAAATAGTAGGTTGCCCTCTCTGTTAAACTCAATCCAACACTTGTTTGCAGCAAATACAAACTTCTCTGTTAAATAGGCATAGATTGATGGCAAGCTTTAACTTATAATTGGGTAATTAGTAGCTTACTAGTCTTCAAATAGATTGCAACCAATATGGAGTTCTCTTTGGAAAGATCTCTAGATGTTAACAGCTACACCTGTTTATGGATGCTATAACTCAACTTTTGTTACATATGGAACATGTACTGTTAATGATCGGATGGATGTCTAATGTATATTCATTTTCATGTGTGGATGAAAACTCTTTCGGATAAGGTTTGGCATAAAATATCTGTTCTATCCTTCTTGTACGAAGGATGCCTTGTTTATTCATCCTGTTTTTCAGCATTCAAATTTCTTGGGTTGCTATTACTTAATTGTTGCTATTTCATTTGGCAACCTGCTCGCATTGCTGACTATCTATGTTTTGGTTGTCTCCTTATTTGATCTTATCGTTCTTCATAGTTGTGTTAGATGATATATCTATGCTATCAAGTAGTCGTCATACTCTTGGCAATACTTTGCATGTCTTTATATTTGCCACCGTCTACAAAGACATTTGCCGAAAATCCTTTTTGGTCGATAATTTAGGATGAATCCGACTATGGATTACAGGAAAGAATTTGTGGAAAAGAGGTTGGACTATTTCCTTTAAAGTTTTGTTGTACTCTCTTTAATTTTTCGACTTCATTAGTGCCAAAAAGTATAAATTAGTTAGCATTTTCAGTATACCTATTATCGAGATGTCTAAACTTTGAGATGTTATGTTTGTGCTCTATAATGTTGGATCTAATATTGTTTTCAAATATCTTAGATAAAAAAATTGCGCCTAAGGGAGCAAATGACATCAAACTGATAAATGCTGGGAAAATTTTGGAGAACAACAAGATTGTTGGCCAGTGTAGAGTACATTTTGGTGATCTTCCTGAAGCAGTCATCACCATGCATGTTGTTGTGCAGCCGTCTGTAACAAAAGTTAAAACAGGTACTACGATTTGTCCGCATGCAAGTGATTTTATTTGAGACTCCAAAGAGGTTTGAATTGGAATGGATGGTTTTTATCTTGTATATGCATGTTATATATGCTTTCTTTCCTGCATCTGCTAAATGTTTTTGTTAAAATGTGATTATTTTCTGTATATAGCAGAAAAGAAGGTGGATGAGCCTCCCAGGAATAACTTATGTTCATGTTCCATAATGTAAAATTGTTTGGTCTCGATTCAGAGGGATGGTCTCCCCAGTTCCTTGGATCTGCTGTGCTATGGACCGTGGTTTGCCGGAAAAAAAAAAAAAGAAAAAGATAATTAGTAAAACAGTGTCATTCCTCATTGTTTGTCAGGGCATTTTTCAGAAAGAATGATATTAAAATGGGTGTTTCATGTATTTGCTAGCTACCCTTATTTTTTATTTTTATTTTTTTTTGTTTTGTCTTCCTTATTTGTTTAATGGAAAGCCAATGGATTCATTGACTTACACAGAGCCGTGATCTTGATGCTGTCTTCTTATGTCAACAATGGATGTGTGTATGTATGATTAAAGTCAACAAGATTGAACAGGGAAACAGTTATGGGGAAGGGAAAATGGAGCCTAGAATTTGATTAACTTAATGAGAAATTAACAAGTTTAATTATCATATAAATCAATAATTTTAATCCATGTCGAACCTAGAAGCTGATCAGAGCGTCGTCTGGCAAATGGTTCCTCACCATTTTCACCAAATCTGATGAACTCTATAAGAAAAGATTGTAATTTACCAATAACAACAAATTTAAAAAAAAACCTGGCAAGATGAAAAAGGAACATTCATCGGATGTAAACACCACAAAGGGATGATGAAGATGATTCAACGTCGCCATGCAGAAGCAGCAAGAATGGCTCTATCTTGCCACCCCAAAAGCAGGCAACCTTTATCTTCAGTCAATCGATAACCATCACAAGAATATAAACCCAGCAGGATCTTTGATTGAGTGACTGCATTGGCACTTAAGGGCACCCCTTTGAATCCTTTTCCTTCCATTAATTTCCTCCATTTCTCCAGCCTCTCGTGCCTTTCAATCCTCTCACTGCCTTCACACGCCACTATGTTTCTGATCTCTGGTGCAAATATGTACTGCTCTACTTTGGCTCTTTGAGCGGAATCCGGAGGAAAAGTGGCATCCAATGAGTCAAATATGGCTGAATAATAGTGCAATGCCTCGAGGAAACGGCCTAAGAAGTAAGGTCCATTATGGCTTGCTTCTTGTTCAACAAGGGTCACGATGTTAGGCGCTTGGTTACGGATCATTGCCAATAGGTTCCCAAGGCAGTTCCCAGGGACTCGGTGGAGCGTGTTGACGGCATTAACGGCTAGAGCCTCACCAACTCTCCTGTTGAACATGTGGGCCTTTATATTTTCAAGTTTCTCCCCAATTGGGTGGAACTCAAATGGAATGTGAAGGGAGTGAGCTAGCTCAGTCAAACATCTCCCTGTCTCTTTAATGGCTTCAATGGAAGGTCCAACCCCTGTTATCCTCAAAAATGGAGCTCCACTGGGTCGGGCAGCTAGAGCTTGCATGAAAGCTGGCCATTGATAGCCTTGGAGGATATCTAAGTCAATCACATGAACACGTTCTTCAGTTTCGAAGGCCTCAAAGATGGCTTGATTAGCAGTGAAATGTGCAAATTTTATGTAGGGACATGCTTGGTAAACAATTTGGTAAATCTTGAGGACTTCCAAGGAGTTTGATGGGAAAGGAGAGTATGGTTTTGGTGAAGAGGAAGTGCTGGGACTGGTGGTCATGGTGGCGGCAAGCCTTGCACTTAGGGCTTCAGTGAAGCATGAGGCAACCCTTTGCATGGAGTCCCCAAGGGGAGTTACCACTCGATTTAGGTGATGTATATATTTTCTTGCTGACAGGTAATCCTCTTTGGCCACTGCTTCAGCACATGCTAGGAGGAGGTGGACCAATTGAAGTCCACTATCTTGCTCCTGTCACCCAAATTTAGATTAGACTTAATAGTTTTAACTAAACTAAAGAGATTCGTTTTTAACTTTATATATATATATATATATATATATATATATATGTGAAAATATCCATGCATCATCATCTTTTTTAACTTTCCTCTTTCAAGTGCAGAAAGTATCCTCTTGAATAATCATGGTCTAATTATAGTTCTAGTCCCTCTACTATGTTGAAATTTGGATTTAGTCCCTTGTTTATTTTGACATAATTTGATCCCTCTAGTAGGCTAAAATTGATAATAGCCTTAGTTGCTATCCTTAAAGTGTTGAAGCATGTAGTCAGGGTCCATGTGAAAATTCAATTCACCGTGTTCAACCAATAATAAATTAACAAGTCAGCTAAGTTGTTATCACTTTAACTCAAGGAACTAGTAACACTATAAAAGTAGATGGGCTAGATTATTCCAAATTAATGTTGGTGGATTAAATCTCACATTTCAGCATAGTAGAGGGACTAAAACCAAATTAGACCGAATAATCAATGATTGGAAAAAAGGAAGAAAAATAGCAAGAGATCTCAAGTACCTGCTCAGGGCCAATAGGAATAGGAACCATTAAGGTATGGCCAAGGTTCTGGTGCTGCTGTTGTTCAGCTGCTGCTGCTGATATTTGCTTTTCTTGTTGCTTCTCTTGTTGCAATTGTTGGGATAATGGTGCTCTTGAGACAGAGTTTAACTGATAGTGTTGCTCCTGGTCCAACTGAGACGATGTGGTTTCACTCGCAGAACCGCAAAACGTTGAAGAGTTTGGCATTGAAATGCAATCCAACATTGATGGACCTGTAGTTGGCATCTCAAACATGTTATTTGTAGTTCCAATACCTGAAATCTTTGTTGTTTGGTACTGATCTTCATAACCATCATCCAAGAATTCTTCTATAGCAGGCAGTGAAAGACTCTCAACCTGCATGAACTGATCGTTAGGTGAGTTAAACACTCTATGAAGTGGGCTCTGCCCTTTCCCCTTGTTGCCGCTGCTGCTGCTATAGGATCCGAGCTGAGGCGAAAACCGAGGTGGAGAACACCCTAAGATACTCTGCCCTTGCATTGACATAACATTGTTGAAGTTATAGCTTGATATTTGTGGAGATGGTAAGTTCCTCACTGGAGATGAGACCATGAAATCAGCATCAAAATGATCAGAGAAGAAAGTTTCCCAAATAGAACTGTCTGGGGATTGAACCTCAACATCACCATCCAACTCAAATTTCACTGGTGGGAAGTTGAGGCTTGGAGGGGTTAAGCTGTTTTGCTCCATATCACAAGATGGAGGAGCAATTTTCTTAGGCTCAACAAGTGACTCACATGAGTTTTCACTCTTAATGGAGCCCATGCTACCACAAAGAGAATTAATCATGCTCATTTTTCACTTGGATCACCAATACAAAAAGTACCCAAAAAAAACAAAGGGTGTATGTGTGTATGTTTCTTTTAAGAATCAAGCTCTTTTTTGTTTGCAAAATTGCTCTCTCAATACATGGTTTAACTAAAACTATAGCTTTGTTAGAGTGATGTCAATGTTATGAGAAAGAGCTTAGAAACACAGCTTCCTATCTTCTTATTTCATAAAGGGAATTTGTCTCATTGGAGTAAAGACAGATTGCTAAGCTGAATTAATGTGATTGGAGGTTTTTTATTTATTAGTAATCTACCCTACCGAGCTTAATTTTTTGTCATTTGGGATTACTTAAATACTACAAGACAACTCTGAGTTGGCATTTATGGGACCCATTTTTTCTTGGGCCGGCCCATCTCATTGAACCTATTAAAGAAAAATTAGACCCTTTGTTGATGCATAAAAATGGAATTGGTAACAACCCTTGAACCATGACAACGTTTAAATTTTTTTTTCCTCTGAAAAAGACTTGAAACAATGCACAATCTTGTGAAAGGGACTGCAACATTTGCATAGCGACAAAGGGATGCATAGAATTCTTTTTAACTTTTACACTAACGTTGATGCACCACTATTATTGCTCCTCTATCAGAGCTTTATTATGAGCAAAAAATGTTACTTTAACACTATCGAGGGTTGCCTTAGCTGTTTTCATCTATTGTAATAGTATTGATTTTTTTTTTTTTATGTCAAACAGAAAGTTACAATCTCATATTCATCCAAAGTAAATAAGAAAAAAAGTAAAGATGATAATATGACATTAATCATATCGTTTTATATAGATTTTATGTATCTATCATTCAGTATATTTATATTTTGTAAAATTATGAGATATTTGATAATAATCTAATTGAATTAGAATTAGGATAATAAGCGTAATTAAATAGTTTATGAAACGAAAAAGGATTTAGCATAAAACAAAAGTATTTAGTGACATTGTAGGTAATATGGTAAAATTCTTCTTCATTTTTGTATTTATAAGGTTTTTGTTTGTAAACTAAGTAAAAAACATTCTATACATTCAAAAACCAGTGAATAATTATTTTTGTAACAATTGTAAAAAGAAAAAACAATAATTTTATGAGGTGGACTTAATGAAATGATTACATGATGTTTTTAAATGATATGCATGTTCACCACATCCATTTTAATTCAATCTCCATTGTTGCATTTAATCTGATTTGATTTCACCAAATGCAATGATTCACATTCAACTACAATGGATCTAATAAACACACTACATCATTTAAAAATGTCATTTCCATCTTATAAAGTTACCATTTCTTTTCAATTGTTACAAAAAAAAAAATCTTTTGCGTTTTCTTCATTTTAAAAAAATATAAATTTAGTATGTTCTAAGATGTAATATTTATTTTTACTTTTTTAAATAATATATTTTTATAATTTTAAAAATATATATTTACTAATTAAATAAAATTGGTATAATTTATAATCAAAATCAATTAATTTTAAAAATAATTAATAAAATAAAATAAAATTTTAAAATTTCACTTACAAAAACCATTATTGTAATATTTGATTATCTTTAACATAATATTTCACAATACAATGGTAAGTAACATTCACAATTCTGTAAATATTATGAAAATAAAATAATAGTAAAACTATCGAATATTAAATAATAATAATAACAATAATCATACATTTTTTTTTTGTGATGGAAACAAAACTTATAAAATTATGTTAAAATATAATCTTTTAGTAAATCTTTAGATATTATTTTGAATTGAAAATGTCTTGCTAATGTATATCTTTATAGTGCCAATTATTAGTTTTAATTGTATATAACTATAACAATAATTAAGTGATAATCAATCAAAATCATAAGTGTAATTTAATATGGAGTCTAATTAAGTGATAATATCTATTACATTGATAATAAAAACATTATTAATAAAATAATTATAATTATTGTATTGTATTGTATATTTAAAAATATAAGAAACATAGATAATACAATATACTAATTCTTAATTGGTCGCTTTTTTATACTAATTTCACATATAGATATGAGTAATATTATTTCTTGAGTTAAAGATTTGTGTTAAATCAGACCAATTTAATTATTTACAATTAGTATTTATAAAAATAATAATACTTAATTTAATTATAAATATATATATATTTTTTGAGTTTTGACATATGACTTATAAATTAAGAATAAATAAATAAATTTATAAATTATAGATTAGATTATCAATATTAAATAAACAAGGTTAATATCGTACATTTAATATTTACTAATTATAAAATTTAATTTTAACATTATTAATTGTTATCATATTTAAAATAAAATCATATTTCTATAAAGAAATTGTATATATCTATTTAATTGAAAAAACGTGGATTTTATTATTTTAATATATCGGATTATATTGAATGCTTTTTAAAATTTAAAATTTTATTAATTAATAACATATTATATTATAATTTTAAGTAGAACTTTTAAAAGGTAAGACCAAATTAATTAATTTTATATTCTATTAATTAGTATTTAATTAATATTATTTTTATTATTATCACGTAGTAGTGCTAATAAATTATTATTTTAATGTAAACTTAGTAATATAATTAACAATAAAATATATTCTAATCAATTCAAAAAAAAATTCAAACTCATGATTTTATATATATTAGTTCTCATGTCATGTGTGTTGCATATGATTTTATGTGTTTATTTTAAAATTTATTAAATAATATATTTTTCAAAATTTTTAAAAATATATTTACTAATTAAATGAGAATTCTTTAATATATCATAAAATTTTAGTAATTTTGAAAAATAATTGAGAGAATAAAATAACATTTTAAAAGTAATAAAAATTAAAAAATGGGAAACAATCAATAGCAAAATATTAAGTAACTAGATAAAATAACTTGTCATTCTTATATGAGTCAAAATTTTACTTTAAAAAGAACCATTATTTTAATACTTTATTGTTTTTGACATAATATTTCACAACACAATGGTAAATAACATTCCCAATTATGTAAATATTATTAAAATAAAATAATAGTAAAACTATTGAGTATCAAATAATAATAACAAAACATCTCAAATAATAACGATAATTATACATTTTGGTGATGGAATCCAAACCTATTAAGTAATGCTAGAATATGATTTTTCCAACAATTCTTTACATATTATTTTGAATGAAAATGTCCTGCTAATGCATATATTTAAAGTGCTAAATATTAGTTTTAATTGGTATATGATTATAACTCTAATTAAGTGATAATTAATCTAAAATAATAGTAATTTAATATGAATCTAAAATCTAATTAAGTGACAATAACTATTACATCAACGATAAAAACATTATTAATAAAATAATTATAATTATAATTATAACTATAACTATATTATATTATATATTTAAATTTGAAAATGTAGACAATGAAAAATACTAATTCTTAATTGATCGTTTTTATCTTAACTTTTAAATTGATATGACTCGTACTATTTCTTGAGTAAGGATTTGTCTTGAATCTAATCAATTTGATTAGATGCAATTAATATTTAATTAAATTATAAATTTTCGTTTGAGTTTTTTCCATATAAATTAACAATAAATAAATAAATATATACATTATATATTAAATTACTAGTATATTGATATTATCTTTATATATATTATTAATCTCACACATTTAAATTTTATTAATTATAAAAATTAATTTTAATATTATTAATTATTATCATATTTAAAATAAAATTATATTTACATATAATAATTATATTTATTTAATTAAAAATTTTATTTTATTATCTTTAAATTATCTAATTATATTCAATGATTTTATAAATTTACACATTAATAACATATTATATTATTTTTAGTAGAACTTTTAAAAGATAAAACCAAAGTAACTAATTTTATATTATTATAATACAATATTTAATTAATATTATTTTTATTATTATCATGTAATAATATTAATAAATTATTATTCTAATATTAATTTAATAATGTAATTAACAATAATTTTTTCAATTAGTTTAAATAATATAAGGACGTGGTAAATACACTTACCTAAGTAATATTAAAAAGAGAAATCTTTTATTACAATCTATAATTCACGGAAAAAGTTATGCTGACTTTGATGGAGAAAATGACAAGAAAGGAGACATAGGCAAGGTCGTCGGGTATGGCGTCGTAGGCGCCGCCTACTCCTTGGAGTTGCCAAAGGAATGAAGCGTTTGTCCGAAACCCTTTTCTATCTTAGGCGGCATCTCTCTCTCTCTCTCATATCATTTTCATATCAAACAAATACTATATTATATACCACTCTTTACATGTCAACTTTTTACAGGATCTAAACCAACGTATTTAATTGTAATTATCCTAAATCTTGCCTCTGACATGGAAACATTTTTTGCATTTAGGAAGATAAATTAATATTGGGTATGTCTGTCCAATCAGAATCATCTAAAACTTTTTTTTTTTCCTTTTGTCATCTGGGAATGATACTTGTGTACCTTTTCATTTATTTCTTTACCTTAAATCTTTAAAACCATCGTTTAATTATTGTCTAAATAGTATATTAACAATGTCCTAGATCGATATGTTGGAGATCTCTATAGTACAAGAATTCATATTTAAAAAAGAGGAGGGGCTCTTAAGCAACTAAAAGATACTGTTTATCATTTAGCTACCATGCAAGTATATGCCTAAAACAAGCATTAATTTAACCCTATGGGATGCTAAAAAAAACTTGAGTTAAACTTAGCTTCGATCCCAATGATGGGCCAAATGATAAAAGATTTTTTCATTTTGTCAATAAGCATTGATTATTATTGTTTGATGACCTAGTCTTTAATTCATTAATGGAATGAAATGTTAATTTTGTTGATATTACAGCAATGGGAAAAAAGAGTAGGGAGAGATGAAGGTGTAAATGAGCCTTGTCTGCAAAGAAATGACAAATAAAACTTTGTTTTATCGCTCGTTTTGACATGCTCAAACAAAGCCATTGGATTATGTAGCAAACAAAGTTCCACATGAAACAGTGGAAGCTAAAGCCAAAAGGGCAAAGTTTATTCCATGGACTATCTGTGAGCTGAAACACATGGCCTGGTCAAAAGCACTGCTTTGAAACTATTGTTGGGCGTATTACTCTGACCAGAAACACCATTGCACTTGGTTTCCAGATTCAATCAAAATGCAAAAGACAGTCGTGTCTATGAGTATTTAACTTTCACCATTTCATCCTTCTGTGTTCTTGAGTGAATAGTTTCATGCAACAAAACAAATGAAATTCAGATAAAAGGGATTAAAATATCTTAAGTTACATTTTCAATCAAGTTGCATTTATCTCGATTATGTGTCTAATAAATGTTAAGCGATAAAGTTCAATAGTACTTCCATGATTCAAGTCAATAACATTAGCATTAATACAAAGTAATATAATTCAATATATGATCTAGTCAAAACTATTTCATCACACTTTCTTAGGTCTTATACAGGGACGAAGCCAGAACAAATTTTTAGGGGGGCGAATGAAATTTTAATTTTTTATAGTCTATATAATTTTTAAAAGATTAAATCGAATTTTTATAATTTTAGGGGGGCAAAGTGCAATTTTACCTTTACTAATTTAAAATTTTAAAAAAAATTTAAGGGCTAAATAAAAATTTTACATTTTAGGGGGGTCGGGGCCCCTAGCAGCCCCCCTAAATCCACCCCTAGTCTTATATACCAAATGCATATACTATCTCATTTGACATTCAATATAAACTTCTCTTATTCAAATACATTTCATAACATACCATTCAATCATTTTGTTATATGCCACTTACTCATTTTGTTATCTCAATTTTTATTGGAATCTATTAATTCGTTGTCTCCATATTGGCCCTTAGGTCTTTTATATATCGATTCACATTATCTTTCATATGTTGTTATTTTCCACATTCCATATATATAAAAAGTATAGCAAATTCATTCACATTTTATTTCAATTATCATATAACCAGTTCATGTTCTATAAACCATATTAACCCGACACATGTAATACCCCATCTCCCAACATTGGGTTAAGGTGTTACACAGAAAGTAGACATGCATTCAGTTGAACTCTTATTTTTTCTTTTAATGTACTTTAAATAAGATGGGGCATTAAACCAAAATATTTAGATGATAAAACCACAAAACAAGTATAAGCAATATGATATGAACACTTTTAATAACGAACTTTAGGCGGAAGCCTTAAAATAAAATTAACAGATTGTCATAAATACAAGGTAAGTTGGTTGCTTTCAAAAAATCTCAAAGATAATATTGGCAATAAACATTGTGTAAATTAGTCTGGCTCATATGGTAAAAAGATAACCTCATAAAATCTTAACCATTTTCCCCAAGGGTATCATGCTTTTAAAATATTGATTTATAAAGAAGTAATGTATTACAGAACTTAATTACAAAACAATAATACACGCTATCCCAAAAATATATATATATATATGTATGTTACAAAACAAACATAGGCGAAGCTTATAGTAGAGGTCGCTCTTTCTGGCTGAGTCCTTTAAACAAGCCCTAAGCCAAAGCACCACCTAGAAAAGGGAAAGAAACGGAGTAAGTCCGAAAGAACTTAGTGAGCTCCATAATTAGACATAATTAATCCTTTCCTGTAAAAACACAGATACAGGGATAATATAATATAAATGTATACATAAACACAATTTACTAAGTTATCACTTTCACACAGATCAGTGGCAAATATATATGGGCGTATACCCTCACATAGATCAGTGACGGATACATCTCATTGACGGATAGGATCCTTAGGTGGACTCTAATACCGAGCAAATACCTTTCTTCTCTACTTTCGCAGGGAAGACTTGTCTTATCAGAACATATACTTTCCCTTCAAAACACAATCTTTACTACACTTACCCTTCACATCTCAGACATATTGGTTGGTTGGTACTTACACGCCAATCGAACTTAATTTACTAGGGTGGATTCTACATGCTAAACACAACAACTTAGTGGATATGTTACATACTCAACACAACCACTAGATGCAGATTTATCACTTAACATACAAAATTATCGAGCGCTCCTAATCAGCGTTTCTTTCTCAATTGCAAATATACATAACATGCAAAAAAATCCTAAATTCATATTTTCTTACCTTTTTATTAACCTTCCTTGTGCAAACCTCGGATCCCATATTCACATATCAGAACATATATCACAATCATTGTTATTTCGAACACATGCGTGTTCCCATGAGTTCAGGGCTCTTTGCCATGGTTAACAACTAACATTGTAACACCTCTAGCCCGTCTCCATCACTAGATTATGGTTTTAGAGTATTACGGCACATAACGAATCTCAACACATCATAAAATCAATCAAATACTAATTTAAATACCATTTATTCATAACCAATTATCATTCATGACATTCACATAAAATGAGCTTTAAACAGAGTATACAGAACCTAAAAATCAAATTTGGAAACAATTAGGGACTAATTTGAAACAAAATAGAAACATGTAGAAAAACTGAGAATAGGGGTCACATGGCTGTGTGATAGAGCCTAGGCCATGTAGCTTAGGGACATCGCTGTGTGGCAAATCATGTACAATTCAAAAATAGGGTCACACAACCGTGTCACTAGGCCGTGTAACAACTTGTGACCTTGTGGGAAAAACCTGTACCAAAATTAAATAGGCCACATGGCCGTGTAGAGTGACTGTGTGTGGCACACGGCCTGGCAGCTCATGTCCCAGGCCATATGTGTCTAAAATGGCTTTCAAAACAAGGAAAATCATCACTTATTTCTTAGGTACTAAGCCAAACTAATAGCAACCATTATCACACCTTCAAAACACATTCAAACATGCTTAAAATACCAAAACATTCAACCTAAGTGCCTAACCAATATGCCCTCATTGGCACCACATTTTATACACCAAACTAATTTCACATTCAAAGTTCACAAGCCTTTACCTTATCTACAAGCCAAATATCTCAATTCATCCATTTCATTCACATACAATTTTACCATATTTCAACCACTTCTAAGAAGCACAAACCAAATAACAAAGATAGATATATATGGACATATACAAGCTAAAAAAAAGATATACATATCCATAAATATGCTTTAAATAAAGCTAAACAACATTGTCACAACCAAAAGAACTTTAAAACTCCTAGTACATGCAGTTTACAACCCAACACCAAAATGACCAAAACTTCTACGGAAATGAAGAATGGATAGTGTGTGTACTCTAACTTGGACTTCCAACCGATCAAGATTTCTAATGATCTATAGAGAAAGAAAATAACAAACATAAGCAACTAGTATTTAGTAAGCTCGTATAAAACATAAACGTAAACTTACCAAATAGGATCAATTTATACAATTCATGCATAATTACATTAATAAGCTCATGAGTTCATTCAATCCCTATACACATCACAAATCTCACAAGTTAGTGAGGTCACATATATAAGAACTTAAACAATATAATATCATATAATTTTCATAAATAACAATTGTAATTCAATCATCCATCTTATGTTTATATTAAATGAAACATTCCATTCAATGCTTAATGCCATATAGCAATTTCATAAATGTCCCTTTCATAAGTCAATTTATATATAGCCATTTCATATAACTCATTCATATATCATTTAATACATGATGAGCCACAATGATATAACATTGGATATGTGGGAAAATGCCCACACAAGTTGTATTTGTAAATGCTCACATGAGCTATGAAATGGGCCTAGTCACACAAGCTGTGGAGAATCCATAATAAATTTAGGACCTCAGCCATCGGTAGAACATCCAAAACCAGCAGCCGAGACTATACTAACTCCTAATGACATGTAATTTATATCCTAAGCACTCACAAGGTTCAAATGGGCCATACCTTATCCAAATCATGTAATCATTTATATACTAGTTCATCACCATTTCCTAACCATGTAATTTACCATTTTCAATTATAACCTTTACTTCAGTTTCTCAGATCAAATCAGTACCGAAAATGTAATAACCTGTTTTTAGTAAAATTAGAACAGTGGTTTTAGGACCACAAATTCGACGAGTAAATTATTATTTTATTATTTTTATAATGTCTAAGGGAAATTAGTAAGGTCGTCTTAAATTTTGTTAAGAAATTTTGATGTTTGCATGCTTAATTATGTAAAAAAGGACTGAATCGTAAAATGTGCAAAAATAGAGTTCTATTAGTTAAAGGTGTCAAATAGCTATGAAATTTAAATATGAGTGGAATTAGATGGTAATTAGACCATTAGAGTGATTAGTGGATATTCATGGCAAGGTTTAATTGAAAATTTGAATGTTTTTAAAGGTTAAAAAGGTAAATAAGTAATTAAGGGTTAAAATTAATTAAAACAAAAAGCATTCATCTTCTTCAAACGTCACTACCACCGAAATTGAAGAGGAAAGAAACCATTTTAGATTTTGGAGCATTCGGCTACATCTTATTTGTGACAGCCCAAAATTGACCCTAGTCGGGAAGTGGTTTCGGGACCGCTAAACCGAGTCACCGAAATGTTTGAACGTAATATTTATTGTCTAGAATATGTAATTATGAATGTGTGAAAATTTCAGGCTTCGATTTAGCCGATAGCATGTGAATTCAGTTAGTAGGACTTGTGTGACACTTTTGAAAAGTGATAGGCTAATCTATAAGGACCTAATAGTGCATGTAGTCAAAGGGAGGACTTGCATGTCAAATTCCCCCCCCTAATAGCTAGTGGCCGGCCATGACAAGAGATTATGGGTAAAAACATGTCATAAAACATGTTGGGACAATGGTGTATGTAAGAAAAAATAAAATAGTGAGCATGGGAATTTAATAATGAAAGGAACAAAAAAAAGAGAAAAAAATGGTCTCATGCATGCCCATTGCCGTGAGTGTGGAGAAAGAAAGAAGAATTTTGTTCATCATTTTCATTTCCTTTGGGCTGAAAATTCTAAGGAAGAAGGAAGGAATTCTTGTTTCATGTTGGTTTGGAAGAGGTTTAGGAGGAGGTTTGGCCATACTTGTACCTAGATTAAGGTAAGTTTGATGTTTTGCCATGAGATTCATGTATATTTTAGTAGTTAGCTTGAGTTCTAACTAGCCATGGTTCAAATCCTTACTATGTCATGGAGATGATATTCGGCTAAGGTGAGGTTGTGTTGATATCATTTGCATGCTAAAAGTGAAGCTTTGTAATGGTGCATGTGATGGTGGATTGATGATTATTGAATATTTTCTTTTAGCATTTTGAGTGAGACACTAAGTTCTTTGTTTAACCATGACCAAATTGAAACGGTATGGTGTTGTAGTGTATTCGGCCATGGTATATCCATAAGTATGATTCATGCATGTTGCATGGTAGGTAAGATATGAGCTTTGGATATGTGTTTATATTTGGATATAAACAACTTGAGATTCGGCCCTTGCACCTACATGAATATAGGTTTGCACATGATGCATTGGTATGACATATATACTATTTCAAGGTGTATATTTGCTTGTGATGATGTTTCGGTTATGAAGTAAATGAGAGATGTGTATTGAGCTACAATATGTAATGCATTAGTTAGTAAAATGTATACTGTTTTTTTTTGTGTGGTATTAAGTGTAAAATTGGCCTCAACATAGACATGCATATTCGGCCAAATGAAGTAGATTGGTGTGCATGTATTCGGTTAAAGGCAACCATATTGATGCCTTATCTTGGCTTAGAGATTGACTAAATGGGTAATTAGTGAGGATGGTTGCCGAATATACGAACATACATATGCATGTGTAATTGAATTATGAATGTTTAGCAAGATGGTTAAACTAGTTGATTTATTGATTAAGCTCAAGGAGTTAAAGAAGGAGAATCAAGCAAGGGAAAGACGAAGGTCATCGAGTAGCCGACTTGGACTATTTTACCCAACACAAGGTAAGTCACTAAGCATATATTTTGTATTGATTTGAATAGACATAATGTCTATGTAATTATGCCGAAAGGAATGATGAATTTATATACATGTATGTATGTGGTGATGAAAGTATTGAATGAAAGGAAAAGAGGTGAGATGTATTGAGTTGTTGATTTGGCACTAAGTGTGCGGGTATAAACATTTGTGATCATGAGAATGGCACTAAGTGTGCGGGTTTAAAACTTGTACAGCACTAAGTGTGCGAGTTTGATCATATAGCACTAAGTGTGCGAGTTGATTATATAGCACTAAGTGTGCGGACTCACTATATGCTTTTGAATCACTATTAACACTGAGTGTGCGACACTATTGAGTTGATCACGGACAGCGGATCGGGTAAGTGCCTTGAGTTCATGGCTAATAGGCGCTATGTTTATATTTGGGGTTGAGCTTGGTAAGTTTGAACCTATGTGACAATGTAAATTGAAGTCACGTGCATAAGAATTATCGTGGAATGAGTGAAAGGTCATGTAGATGTATGATTGTGACGAAAACAAAATGGTGTGTAGAAATGCTTCAAATATCCTATTGATTAGTATATGGAATGTGAATGTGTAACTTGGTATGTGATTGAATCGAAAGGTCTAAGGAACTATGGTATAGTTCGGTTTGAATGGAGTAATTAGCCTCGTTCCATTTTGTTTCCTCTTGCGATAATGTTATTAATGGTTGTTAGTGCATTGCTTATGACTTACTGAGTTATATACTCATTCGGTGTTTGTTTGTCACCTATTTTAGGTTTCTTGGACTCAACTTTTGCATATTCGGGACCGTCATCGAAGTCATCACACCGGCCAACAACTTTTGGTATTTTCTTCGTAGTTGGTCTAGGAGTACATTTCGGCATGTATAGGCTATTATGTTTTGGTTGAACTTGGTATGTAAAATTTTGAATAGCCATGCGAAAATGGCTTATAAATGTTTTGAGCATAATGTTATAATCATTTGGCATGTATATGCTCATTAAGAGGCACGGAAACGTTTGGCAATGACCAGCCATTAGAATGGGTCATCATGATTATATTTTGGACAATATATGAAAAAGGGGTGGTTGAATCATAGAAACTATGTGTTAGAGAAAGTCTACCCTAGAAATAGATGCTGGCAGCAACAGTGACGTGGATGTGAAAAATCACTAAAAATAGTAGGAATGGAATTAAATAGTGAATAAATTATGTAAATGAACCTTGATGAATCTATTTTCATATGGAAGAAACGAGACAGTCATATGAGTTGTATGTTAAGAGATATTTGGGTTTTTGTGAAACAGGGCCAGAACAGTTTCTGGATTCCCTGTTCCGACTTTGAAAATTCATTATAAATTAACCTGAGATAATTAGGAGTCATACCATATATGTATAAATTCCTATTTTAATCTAGTTTCTATAGAAACAAACGGCATCAGTATTGAAGCCCTGCACAGGGAGTTACTCAGGTTGTAACGCACGAAGGTCAGTGTAGTCGACCCCTGTAACATGGGAGAATTTAACTAATAAACTGTACTAATTGGCTTGGCAAAAAATTCTAGAAAAAAATCTGTAGATGGACATATGAGTCTAGTTTCAGGGAAAAATTAAGAAACTGATTTTCGAGTTGTGAAACTCAAGTTATGATTTTTGAAGTGACTAGTACACAGATTGGCAGCTTGTCTGGAAAATTCTCAATAAGTGGTTTAAAGTCTGTTAACACCTCGTGTTCGAGTCCGGCGACGGTCTCGGGTTCGGGGTGTTACATTATTGCTTTCATGATATGATTTTTAAGCTGGCTTGTAATGATTTTTATGTTTTGGGGATCGTTGTAGCTTAACCTAGCTAGTCCGGGGATCAATTTGTAAAATTGTTAAAGTTTTAGGTTTTTACATGAATGCTCTTGCATTATTATTGATGTTTGATGGTATATTATGAGTCATTGTTAATAAATAAATAAGTTTTATAAAGTAATTTTTGATAAAAATAATATTTAGGGACTTATTTGAAAAAAATGATAAAAGTTCATGATGAAATTGTGAAATGACATTTTTTATGAATTTACATCCCTATTGAATCCAGCTAGCATGGGATGAGGATTAAAATGATAAAAATTCAATTTATAAGCTTAAGGACTAAATTGTGAAAAGTTAAAATGTTTAGGGCCAAAGGGTAAATATGCATAAATGTGAATTATGGATTGAATTGAATGTTTGAGATTGATTGAAACACTTAATTTAATATAATTATTTATTTAGATTAAAATAAATCTCAATCGGATCTAAATTGAGGAAAGGCAAAAATTACGGATTAGCTTGATCATATTTCTACGATTTAATCGTTAAGGTAAGTTCATAGTATTTTAATATGTAATTGAATTTATACTTGTATTTCCACATTATAGCTATGTAATTAAATGCTTATAGTTAATTATTCTACGAATTGCACATACGTGCCCTGTTTGTGCTTCGATACCCCTGAATAGCACATACGTGCCCCTGTTTGTACTTCGGTGCCCCTGAATTGCACATATGTGCCCCTGTTTACACTTTGGTAACTTTGAATCGAGTAATATATGAGTCGTATTCAAATTTTTTTAGTCTAATTGATTTATGATCAACATTGCTCTATCTTTCTTTGGTTTTCTAATCCATTATGTTTGATAGAAGACTTGATGATAAGACTCGTATGATGTTACTTTCTACTTCTACTGGTTGTTGCTCTGAATTATATATATACAATTGATGTTGTCTCTGTCACAATTGATTCTAGTGCATACGAGCGATATTCTTCTGGATTTTCTCTGAGGTATCATAAATTTCTTTATCATTCAATACGGGTTGTATTCTCTGAAATTCAATATAGCTCCACATCTTGGATTTTATTATTTAGGCTTTCTTATCATTCTTATGGTCTATTCTATCAGATTTGTTTCATCTATAAAAGATATATATTGACTTGAGATAAATATATCTATTAAGGCTATGATTCTTGGTTCGATCATGGAAGCACAGTTACACAGATCTCAAGTTTTTAGAGGTTGTGTTCTTGTACTAGTTGTTACTAGAACTATATTTGGTTTTTCTCTTTTATTTCAGAGTACACTACTGATGTTAAGGTATTGTTCTATCTATATAGTTGTAACATCGATCTTATTAAAGCACTAAGGTTTTAATTCATTTGATGGTTGTGGCTCCGGTATGGTTCAAAGCTTCGATGTTAATATTGAGATAGCTTTATTATATATCCCCTTTCTAGCTTTCGTGAGGGGTAGACATCGACAAAAGTGTAGATGCTGGAAGATCGAACTTAAACATGTATATTGGTTCTCATCCCTCAAGTAATCTTGATTTATGTCAACAAGTTAAAATGGAATGTTATGTTTTATTTGAGTTAATACAGTTTGTAGAGATCTTTGATTGGTATTCTAAGGGAATTATTATAGACAGTATATTTGGATTATCTCGATAACAAGAAGAAAGGGTTATTTTGAAATGTTATTATTCTATTGATAGATCGACTCGATTGGGTTATTCAGAAACGAGTTATTCATTTGAAAAGTTAGGTAAGTTGATTATATTCGAGCTTATTTCTCAATTTGGAAAAAAAATTTACGGATTCACTGGTAAATAGACAGACTGTCTGAATGAAGAATTCATATTCTAGAAGACATGATACAGAAATATATCTATCAGATCAGTTATAATCGAGAAATGTCATTATGGGTTAAAGTTGTCTCAATAGTTGAAGCTGTCGTGCTTGTGTTAAATGATATTGCTTGACGCTTTCCATGTAAGGGTAACAAATATCAGTTGAAAGTTACAAATGCAAACATGTTAGAAGCATCAATCAGAGTTTGATAATACGAGTTTCTTGGTTATGTTTCGTCAGATGATCACTGGGAATTTCTCAATAGTTATAACTACTAATGATAAAGTTATGATAGGAGAACATTATAGCTATTCACTTAAGTTCCGATATAGTATCAAGTTTTAATATGAGTTCTGATGCGAGTTCTGAATCAAGATGAGTTATAAATGATTTTATCTGTGGATTACCATTAAGAAGATGATAAAAAGATTTGATGTGATGACTTTTATTAGGTGAGTAATTTCAAGGACGAAATTTTCGTAAGGGGGAAAGTTGTAACAACCCGTTTTTTAGTAGTGTTAGAAACCGTGGTTTTCTGGCCATCAAATCCGACCAGTAAATTCATAAATATTATTATTTAATATTTATGAGTTAAATATGATTTTAAAAAAGTTTTTAATTTGATAATTTATGTTATTTAAGCGATTTATTAAGTTCAAGTGGTAAGACCCTGAGGTCAAGTGGTTTTAGAAAATGAGGTATTGGGACCTCATTTCTATAAACTGAGCCATAAATATTTTTATAAATATTTATGTAGTGTCACTAAGGTGGTATTAAAGTTTCGTTGAAAATTTTTAACATTTTGATAGTTAATTGATTAAAAAGGACTAAATCATAAAAGTTGAAAAAGTCAATTGCTTTTAATTTAAATGTGTTAATTGATTAAAGAATTATAATTAGATTGTCTTATTGTGTAAATTAGCCATCCTAAAGATAATGGGACGGTTGGATGCTTTAATTTCTTTTAATTATAATGTTTTATATGTTATTTTATTAATAAAATAAATAAAAGGTTAATAACATAAAGAAAACATGATAGTTTTCTTCCCCAATTTGATTTGTTCTTCACCAAACCACCATAGGAAAAGCTTCAAGCTTAGGTTCATCTTTGAATGATGCATGATAAGCCATTTCTCATCTATTTCTAATCATTTTTATGTTTTTGAGATCATTGCAACTAGGTCCAGCTAACCCGTACCTTCGATTTTGAAACTGTTAAAGATTGTGAATGTTGCCATTGATGAGTCTTTTGATTTTTAATGTTAAATGATGAATTTGAAATATTAGTTGGTATTTAAAAGTATTTTGTTAAGTTATTTTTGATTAATTTATCGATTAGGGACTAAATTGTTAAATAATAAAAATACAAGGACTTGTTTTGAAATTATTGCATAAATGGGCTGTATTGGATGCCACAAGTATTCTGCTAGGCAAAATTTTGGGTAAAAATGGTTAATTTGCATGTTTAAGTCTCAGGGACTAAATTGAATAAAAGTATAACTGTAGGGGTAATTTTATAAAAATGACAAAATTGCATAAAATACATTGTTTTGCTGTCTAAATTAATATATTGAATGAAATTATTAGTTTAGATCAAGATCGGGTGAAAAATCAAGAAGAATAGAAAATTACCAAAATGCCCTTATACTTTGACATTTCTACAATTTAGCCAGGTAAGCTCATAGTGTTTCAATACATAAATAAATTTCTACTTATATTTTTATAATATAGTTCTTTAATCAAATGTTCATAGTTAATTATTGAATTATTGCACTTACATGTCTCTGCTTGTACTTCGGTACCCCTGATTGCACTTATGTGCCCCTGGTTGTACTCCGGTACCCCTGAATGCACGTCTGTACCCCTGTTTGCACTTTGGTTCCCCTGATCACACATTCGTGTTCTTGATTGCACTTTGGTGCTCATATTATGCATCTATGATGCCCTTAGTATGGTGTAGTTACCCAATTATCTGAGTCAAGTTACTAATTGAAAGGGCATAAAAAGGGAAAGAACGGTAAGTGTATCGAAAGCTAAGTTAAGAACCTATGCAAAGGTATGAATTGTTAATGATCAAAGTATGAATATTCATGATTATGAAAAGTATGATTTATGTGATGCTATGTTCATGTACCTTATCTTGCCCTGTGATGATATTGGTAAGTTGTCTGTTTAATCACTAACTTGTGTTGTTAATGATGCTTAGGTTTGTGCCAAGCTAGTAGTTGAATTACATTATGTTAGTTTTAAAGTTATGCATTAAAATAGTAAATGGCCAAATGGAAAGATGCTTATGCTCATGAAAAAGTGGTAAGAATCAAAGTATGTAATTTATGAAATGGTTTATCATGAAGTTGATTCTAAAAGGGTTATGTTTAAATGCACTAACTTGTGGCTATAGTTAATGTTCTGTTTATGTCTTATATGTATGCAAATGAAATGGGTGAGAATAGAAAATGAAATGATAAGTTCATAGTTGAGATGTAATGTGATGAAATAAAAGAATTGTCAAGTTAAAGGACCTATTCGTAAAAAAGGAAATTTACTCATGATATATGTGAATTACTTATGTCATGAATAAAAACACTAATACATGAGTTAATAAAATAATTAAATTTATGCTAAGTAAATGGATTTGTAAGTAAGTAAAGGAAATGGTTCATCATTTTAACAAAAGACTGATGATTATGTAATTCAACTTATGAGACCACATTATGCTATAAACGAAAAGTATTTAGAATGTTAATGAACCTATTCATTTGGGAATTGATAGTTATCTAGTTGATAAATCTTGAGGTATTGGTATATGGTTTTTGACAACTTATAAAGTTCTTACTAAAATGGATTATTGCATTTTAAAGTTTATACAAGCTTACTAAGCATTCAATGCTTATGTGATTTTCTTTATCTTATTTTACAGATTATTGGAAACTCGATCAGTTTGAAAGCTAGTCGGAGATTTATCACACTATCCAGAGATTTTATCGGTACATTTTGATGCTTTGGTAATGGTCATAATGGCATGTATAGGTGTCATTGTTTGATGATATTAGCCATTATGTTTAGATTATAAATGTGGTATTTTGGATAATGAAATAGTTGTTTTTTTATCATGTATGTATGGTATTTAAATGGTTGTTATTTTGGCATCTAAGTACTTAAATGATGGTAGTTAAAATGATTAATATAATGTATGCTATGAATTGTTGATTTGTAGGGAATTAGATAGTGCATTGAGTTGTTAAATGGCTAGTTTGGTAGTTTGGGTGTGGTAGGAATATGGTCAACTTGTTAAGTATTGACGATTGGTGTGAATGGTCATATTGGGGTTTGTGAGTATAAACATGGTATGTGAACATTATGGCAAATGTAGTATATAATTTGTTCAATTGGTTGATTGATTTATGGATAAACCTAGAAAATGTTTAACCAAATTTGTTTGTTGTAAATGAGGTGCCTTTTAGGCATATTGGTTGTATGGTTATTTATTATGTTGATCTAGCTTGGATATGCTTGTGTTAGATGCAATTTGGTTGAATGAAAATAGGTACATTTGGCTTGTAAGTGAATAAGATTTGGGTGAGAAAAATGGCTTGAAAATGACCTATTTTTCATCCACATAGCCTAAGACACGGGCGTGTGTCTCAGTCGTGTGTAACACATGGCCACGCAACACGATCTTGTGTCCCCTGTAGGTTTTTTTTTAAAGATTGCATTTCAAAAGTTACACGGTCTAGCACACGGGCGTATGGCTTGGCCGTGTGAACCAAGTCAGAAAGTTACACGGGCACAAACACAAGTTGGGACACGACGGTGTGTCCCTACTTTGAATGCCCACACAGTCTGAGACACAGGTGTGTTTCTTAGTTGTGTGCCCCTACAGTATAAATTTTTCTAACTTTTTCCTAAACTTTCTAAATGTTTCTAATTTAGTCTCGGACTATTTTTATTGTATTTTTAAGGCCCCGAGGGCTTGATTAAGGGACGTTATGAATTGATTTGAATGAAATTAGAATATGTATTGCATTGATGTATAAATTGAATGGTTTACTGTTTTGTTTGTTCGGTAATGCTTCGTAACCCTGTTTCAACAACGGATATGGCTTAGAGGTGTTACATGTATAATTAGAATGGTATTAAAGTGAAAACTTGTGGTTTGTTTTGGTTTATGATTGAATTAAGTTGCTATGCTAGGAATGGATCAGTGTTGACATGTTTTAATTGTTGATGTTGGATTTAACTGCGGTGTCTATGAAGGGCACAATGGTTGATTGTTTTTAGAACATTAAAATGGTATGTTTATGTTAAAGTCACTTATGGTCTCAATTATGGTATGATTTAAGATGAGATTGAATTAGACGTGAATGTTTTAAATGTGGTAATGCATATATATAGGTAAGAGTGTATGTCTTTTTAGGTGCCATATATGGCATTGGTTGAATGGTTTTAGACTAGTGAATTGGTCATTTCATGTTGATTTTTGGTCACGTTATGAGGCCTTGATCATGTGTACAAATGCTTTTTAAGTACATGTTTGATTTGGTGATGGAAATGGCTTGATTTTGGCTAATTTCATGTCTACACAGCTTGAGACATGGGCATGTGACTCAACCGTGTGTGATACATGGCTAAGCGACACAACTATGTGCCCCTTGTAGGTTTTAAGGCATGCAAGTTAGGCTGTTACACGGCCTGGTACACGGGCGTGTGTAGCTATTTCAAGAGTTACATAGCCTAGCATACGGACGTGTGGCTTGGCCGTATGACCCAACTCAGAGAGTTACACAGGCATGGATACGGGCTGGGACACGGCTGTGCATCCCTATTTTGAAAGTTACACGCCCTAAGACAGGGGTGTGTGTTTCAGCCGTGTGGCCCTTGCAGTTCAAATTTTCTAACGTTTCCTTAAACTTTCCAAATGTTTCCAATTTGGTCCTGAATTATTTCTATCGTATTTTTAGAGCCTCAAGGGCTCGATTTAGGGATAATATCATGTAAATGAATGATTTATACTATGTTTATATTAATGTATGAAATGTATATTTTTATGTTACGATTATACAGTAATATTCTGTAACCTATTTCGACGACAGATACGGGTTAGGGGTAGTACATTTAGTGGTATCAGAGCTACGATTTAGTAGATTCTAGGACTAATTTAATAAAGTAAAGTTTAATATATACATGTCATATATACCCTATGATAGTGTGATGCCTTTGATCCGTTCTAACATTGTATTTTCTTATAGGTTCAAGATGTCATCAGAATCGAACCAAGCTATAGTTAATGAAGCTGAAAGTAATGTTTAAGCTTCAAATACGGAAGCAACTAATAGTGCATTTATTTAACAATCCGTTGGTGATGAGATGAAAAATGTATTTCTTGGAATGATGAACCAATGGTTCAACGAGTTCAAGCAAGTAAATCTTACAAATCTGCCACCTTCATCCCCTATTGTGCCTCCTTCGACACCCCTAAATACTCCAAACCCTATACTGTCACAGTTATCCGAGTATCTGTAGGCAATATTTGAAAATGTAAAGTGAAAGAATTTAGAGGTACGGTAGATGATGATCCTTCAAAAGCCAAGTATTGACTATTGAACACAAAGAGAGTTTTTGCGGGTTGTTATGCACCCCTGAAGATTGCTTGAGGTGTGCAGTATATTTACTAAACGATAAGGCATATTTATGGTGGGATACTTTGAGCATTATGACATCAGATGATCGTGTTAGTTAGGACTTCTTTCAGAATGAATTCAAGAAGAAGTATGTTAGTCGGTTGTTCATTGACCGGGAAAACAAAGAGTTTCTCGAGTTAAAATAAGGAAACCGGGTTGTGGCTGAGTATGGACATGAATATGTGCAATTAAGTAAGTATGCTCGTAACACCGTATCAAATGAGGAGGAAATGTGTATTAGATTTGAAGATGGGTTAAAGCTATAAAGAAATTTGTATATGGGTTACTTGCGACACAGAGAAAGAAAGATTCAGTCAGGGTTAATCTTGATAAATTGATCAAGTCAGCTCATTGTATTTTGGTCAAAATAGAGTATTTACTTGAAAAGTTAGCTGAGTATGTGTATTAGAGGTCGTTAGATTAATCATAATATCATTGTTTATTATTTCTGATCAAGGTCTGAGATTCACCTTGAGATTTTGGGGAAAACTTTATGTGGCTTTGGGATAGATTTGATTACTGAAACTGAAAGTAAATTTTGTAATTCAATATCGTCAACGGATCATTATCTTTTATATTCATTATTTGGTAAGCTACATGGGGAAACTGAGGGATGGAAAAGATCTCAATACTCAATTCTATTATCAGGTAAAAATTTCGAGGAGGAAATTCTCTTGGGGGGAGAGTTGTAACAGCCCGTTTTTCAGTGGTGTCGAAAATAGTGGTTTCGGGACCACAAATTCGATGAGTCAGCTCACAGAATTAATATTTAAATTATACAAGTCAATAGTAATTTTATAATGAATTTTGATTTGAGGATTTTTAACCAATTGAATTAAAAGTTAGTATAAGTGGTTCGGTTCAAAAGTCAAATGGTTATTGAAAACGAGGTATTAGAAGGACCTCATTTCTATAATTTAAAGCCGTAATTATTTTTATTAAGTATTTACGGACTCGTATTATATGTGAATTGAAGTTTGGTGTGGTAATTTTGATGATTTATTGCTTAATTACGATAAAAGGATTAAACTGTAAAAAGGTAAAAGTTAATTACTTTTCATTTAAAATAGTAAAGGGACCAAAATAGTAATTAAACCATGGTTAAAAAGTCCAAGTAATGGTGGATATGATTAAATCCACTAACTTTTGGACTATTTGATCATTGAGTCTTAATTAGTTTAGTGTTAAATTGAAAATAAGCTTGTTTGCTTAAAATTTAAAATAATTGAAGGACCAATTGTACAATTAAACCTTTCTGGGTTGGTAATTGCACCATATATTTAAATTATGGGCATTTTTAGGCATGTTTTAATGATTTTATACGTTAAAATAAATTTTAATTTGGTAAATAAGTAAATGGTAAATTAAATTAATAAGTTAATGTTAATATTATCACTTTTTTTTCCTATTCTTGTTAATCAAGCCGAAACTCCATAGCTTGGTATTGAAAGCTTCGGCCAAGATTGGATTCTTCAATTGGGTGAGTAAACATTGCCCATTTTTAGAAATTTTTATGTTTTTGAGCTCGTATTAGCTTAATCTAGCTAACTCAGTAACTAATTTGTAATACTGTTAAATGTTTTGGATTGTGCCATTGATGATTTTATCATATTCTTGAAGTTTTATGATAGAACATTAAGCGCGGTTGCTAAATAAGACTATTTTGTAAAGTAGTTTTTGTTGATTTTAATGTTCAATGACTAAAATGTGAAAATAGTAAAAGTACAAGGACTTGATGTAAAATAACAGCAAGTATGGGCTTTAGTGAAGGGGTTAATAGATTTGTTAAGCTTGGATTTAATAGAAAATGGTTAAATCGCATGATTTTGACTTAGGGGCTAAATTGAATAAAAGTGAAATGTTGGGGTAATTTCATAAAAATGTTTTCATAAAATGAATTAATTTTTCTGTTGGAATTAGTGAATTGAATAAATTTATTATTTGAAATCAAGAACGAGTGGAAAATTGAGGAAAAAAGAAACCTATCGAATAGTCCCTGTACCTTTGTCATTGTTGCAATTAGTCAGGTAAGTTCGTTCGGTTTAATTTTAGTGCATTTATAAATATATTATATGAATCTAATTACATAATGTTGGATTATATTGATATTGTAAATGAAAATGGAAATATTGAATTGATACAATGTCGATAGTTGATTGAGATACTCTGAACCGTTACTGTAAATCAGTCATGTAAGTTCGTACTATAATTTTATGCTTATAAGGATTCTTACGTATTACATTTTTATTATAATTAGATCCAATGTTATACTTAACTATTGAATAATTTGATAATAATAATAAGTGAATATTGTGAGTACGTGATGTACTTGAATATCAGGTTTTATGTCGGTGTATGATAAACCGTAATTTATACATATTTTTCCCCCATGTTTAACGCATATTATGGATGATTTTCCATTAGAATTGGTGAATTCGATGTTCCTAATGCTTTAATTTCATGTTTTACACTTAGGAGAGCATAAGAGAGTGATAGGAACGAGAAATAGGCCAAAAACGGAGAAAATGGGCCAAAGTATGAAATCAACACGACCTAGACCTCCTCACATGGGCAGACCACACGGTCGTGTCAATCTGGCAGAATTGGAGCACGATTTACACGGGCATATCACACGGCCATGTCATTCTAACAAGCTCAAACACGGCCTGAAGTAATCACACATGGGCGTGTCACACGGGCGTGTCCCTGCTGAGCCTGAGTTAAGTCCAATTCGGAAAAGGCCACTTTTGAGGGCTTCTAGGCATTCCAAAGCTTATAAATGCACCCTAGAAGAGGAGAAAAAGGGAGATAGAGAAGAGGGGTCAGGAATTACTGCAAAGAAGCTGATTGATCCATCTCAGGAGCCGGATTCATCATCAAGACTTAAGATCTCTCCTCAATTTCCCTTCAGGAGTTTTGGGTTTTCTTTATGTTTTGTATTCTTTATTCTTCTGAGATGTTTTCTTATTTAGTTATGAACTAAACCCCTAAATACCTAAAGAGGATGAAACCTAAGATGAATCTTGTTATTATTTTCTGAATCGTATGATAAATATTTAACTTGTTCTTAATTATGTGTTCTTAATTCTTGTTTTAATATCCCAGAATACTGATTCAAGACACGCTCTTATTCAGAGGAGGAATAGACCCTGTCTAAGAGTACATTTGTCATAATTAAGCGGAGTTGATTGCGTGCCTAGAAATAGGGTGACAAGATTTTGTCGGATTAGGGTGAAACCAAATAAGGGGATCCATAGGTCGAGTTAATGCAACCCTAGAATGTTAATTAGAGAAAAGTCTCGCTTATTCAATCTAGGGATTAGACGTTATTAGTCTTGAATAGGGATAATAACATAACTTAGGGATCTCTACGGAATAAGTTGAATGAATAAATCGTCCAATTCAGAGCCAGAATAACAAGTAAAGTCTAGGTGGATTTTTCATTAGGTATTGTCTCAAGTCAATCGATTTTCTCAAAAGCAGTTCCCCAATTCTTTTCTCTGTGCGTTTTTAGTTTAGATAATTAGTCAATTAAAACAAAACCTCTTTATTCTTAGGCTAGATAATAAAAAGACGGTTATTACTATTACTTTTAGTTCCTTTGGGTTCGACAATCCGGTCTTGCTAAAACTATACTACTATTCGATAGGTACACTTGCCTACATCGCGATAATAGTTAGTTCAAGAACGAGTAATTATAAATATTTAAAACCTATCATGAGATCACGCGATCAAGTTTTTGGCACCGTTGCCGGGGAACTAAAATATTAGGAACACTCAATTTTTATTACTTTAGCCTTTTTTTTTTGCAATTTAATTGTTACTAATTAATTTACTTTTTCTTTCTCTTGGCAGGTTTTCCTAGTTTATGACTAGAAGAAACTTGTCGGGACTATTACTTTTTGATGAAGAAATCAATCGTATAGTTCGTAGAAATCAAAGAGAGATAAGGCGTAGCTTACGATACACGGAGAACAAGCAAGAAGACGATACTCAACCCCCAACCGAAGAGATGGCTGAAAACTAAGGCAATCAGCTACCTCTTGCAATTGCGGCTAATCAAAATCCTGTTCCATGCACTATGTATGATTATGCTAAACCTTCTTTATCAGGAACTGAATCTAGCATATTTAGACCTGCTGTAGCTGCAAAAACTTTTGAATTAAAACCTAACACTATTCAGATGATACAACAGTTTGTTCAGTTTGATGGTTTGCAGGATGAAGATCCCAACGCTCACTTAGCAAACTTTCTGGAATTTTGCGATACATTTAAAATCAATAGTGTTTCTGATGATGCCATTCATCTTCGGTTATTTCCTTTTTCATTGAGGAACAAAGCTAAATAGTGGTTGAACTCGTTACCACGAGGGTCAATTACTACTTGGGAACAAATGTCCGAGAAATTTTTACTAAAATATTTTTTGCCAGCTAAAACGGCTAAATTACGTAATGATATCTCTTCTTTTGTGTAGATGGATTTAGAAAAACTTTACAATGCATGGGAGAGATACAATGACTTACTGAGAAGGTGCCCTCACCATGGGTTACCGCTTTAGCTTCAAGTACAAACATTCCACAATGGTCTGAATCCCTCGACTCGGTAAATGGTTAACCAACTGTTGGCGGAACCATCAATAATAAAACACCGGAAGATGCCTATGATTTTATAGAGGAGATGCCACTGAATAACTATCAGTGGAAAGTTATGAGGAAAAAGCCAACGAAAACAGCCAGCGTTTATAATGTCGACTCAGTTACTATGCTGTCAAATCAGGTAGAAATTCTCAATAAAAAGATTGATGGTTTTCTTAGTTCTACGTAGGTACATCCAGTAATGAGGTGTGACTCAAGTGGAGGAGGTGTGCATATAGAATATTAATCCTTCAATCCTACAACCGAAGAGAAACAAGTCAACTATATGGGTAACAACAACTTTAGATCTCAAAATAACCCATACAGTAATACTTATAATGCAGGTTGGAGGAACCACCCAAATTTCTCCTGGGGTGGTCAAGGGAGTCAAAAGCCACAACATGCTCCGGGCTACCAACAACTACCCTACCAACAGGAAAAGAAGCAAAATCTTGAAGAGATGCTCACAAAGTTCTTATCAGTGTTAGAAACCCATTTTCAGAACACCGAGATAGCACTTAAGAATCAACAAGTATTGATCCAAGGACTCGAAACTCAGGTAAGCCAGCTTTCCAAACTAATCTTGGAAAGACCACTTAGTAATACCAAATCAAGAGAGAATGTCAAAGCAGTTACACTAAGGAGTAGGAAAGTGTTAGCGAAATCTGAAAAGAAGTTAGCACAAGAAGCCATGGAAAGCGAAAGGAGGGAAGAAAAACCCGAAAATAGTGACAAACCAGTGCTAGAGGAATATACACCACTAGTTCCATATCCGGCAAAATTAAAAAAAGATCGCATTGATGCACAATTTGGTAAGTTTCTTGAACTTTTTAAGTAATTACATATCAACTTACCTTTTCTTGAAGCCATCTCGCAGATGCCTACCTACGTAAAATTTTTGAAGGAGCTTCTAACAAATAAAAGGAAGTTCGAGGACTTATCTACAGTAGAACTCAACGAGGAGTGCTTCGCCATACTCCAAAACAAGCTGCCAACCAAACTAAAAGATCCAAAAAATTTTACTATCCCTTACTTAATTGGTAATCTGAATGTTGAAAAAGCACTAGCTGATTTTGGCGCTAGAATTAATTTGATGCCATATAAAATGTTCAAACAACTTGGTCTTGAGGAACCTAAACCTACTAGGATGAGTATTCAATTAGCCGATAGATCTGTTAAATATCCTAGGGGTATTATAGAAGACGTACTCGTAAAAGTAGATAAATTTATATTCCCTATTGATTTTGTTGTGCTTGACATAGATGAAGATGTAGAAGTTACCTTAATTTTAGGGCGTCCATTCCTAGCCATTGCTAGAGCTGCGATTGACGTGGGTGACGGTAAATTGGTACTTAGAGTAGGTGACGAGGAGATGACCTTTAAAATTTACGATGCTATGAGATTCTCTAGGGAACAAGATGATTCATGTTATTTCATTGACTCTATTGATTATATTACTCAAGACTCTTTTCAGGAAATTGTACAAGAGGAGACGACGGAACCGTATCCAGCTCAAGACGAGGAGACAGGTGAGAAACCTAATGACCATTCGTCAAGACAAGTAGAATATGAGGGTATTAAGATAAACGATGAACTTAAGTGAAAACCCTCTATTGAGGAGCCTCCCAAACTGGAACTTAAACAATTACCAAACCATTTAGAATACGCATTCCTTGGAAATAATTCTACATTACCAGTTATTATTGCTTCTAATTTGCAACCCAAGGTGAAAGAGGAATTAATCCAAGTATTAAAAGAACATAAAAAGGCCATTGCGTGGAAAATTTCTGACATTAAACGAATCAGCCCTTCTTTTTGCACCCACAAAATTTTGATGGAAGATGAATACAAACCGTGTGTGCAAGCTCAAAGACGTCTGAACCCCAACATGAAGGAAGTTGTAAAAGCCAAGGTAATTAAACTTCTAGATGCTGAAATTATTTATTCTATTTCTGACAGTTCTTGGGTAAGTCCAGTGCAGGTTGTCCCCAAGAAAGGAGGCATGACGGTTGTGACCAACGAGAAGAATGAATTAATCCCAACAAGAATAGTTACAGGGTGGAGAGTTTGCATAGACTACAGGAAACTGAATGACGCCACAAGAAAAGATCACTTCCCCTTACCATTCATTGACCAAATGTTAGAAAGATTATCCGGACACATGTATTACTGCTTTCTAGACGGACTCTCTGGTTACTTCCAAATCCCAATAGCTCTTGAAGATCAAGAAAAGACAACATTCACATGCCCATATGGTATGTTCGCTTATCGTAGAATGCCTTTTGGATTATGTAATGCTCCTGACACTTTTCAGCGCTGTATGATAGCCATATTCAACGAACTCATGGAAGATATCATGGAAGTCTTCATGGATGATTTTTCGGTATTCGGAAACTCTTTCCATCTCTGCCTTAAAAATTTAAAATGAGTTTTAATAAGATGTGAGGAAACAAACCTTGTGCTTAACTGGGAGAAATGTCACTTCATGGTTGAAAAAGGTATTGTATTAGGGCATAAAATTTCTAGTAAAGGGATTGAAAACAATCGAAAAATTACTACCCCCTAGTTCAGTTAAGGCTATTAGAAGCATTTTAGGACATGCTAGTTTTTATAAAAGATTTATTAAGGATTTTTCAAAAATAGCTAAGCCTTTGACTAAATTGCTAGAAAAAGATATATCTTTTAACTTCGATCAGGGATGTTTAGAAGTATTTAATACTTTAAAGGATAAATTAATTAATGCTCCAATCATAATTGCACCTGATTGGAACTTGCCATTTGAACTAAAGTGTGATGCGAGTGATTTTACAGTAGGTGTAGTATTGGGAAAACGAAGAGAGAAGCATTTTCAACCTATCTATTACGCCAGCAAAACCTTAACGGCTGCACAAGAAAACTATACTACCACGGAAAACGAGTTGTTAGCTGTGGTTTTTGCATTTGATAAATTTCGATCATATCTCATATTGTCTAAAATTGTTGTTTACACTGACCATTCCGCCCTTCGGTACCTTTTAACTAAAACCGAAGCAAAACCTCGACTTATTCGATGGATTCTCCTATTGCAGGAATTCGACTTGGAAATTCAGGATAAGAAAGGAGCTAAAAATCTCGTGGCTGATCATCTGTCCAGGCTCGAGAAATCCAATACCAAAGAACTAGATGACGTGGAAATAAATGATTCGTTCCCTAAAGAACAATTTTTCGCTATATCTAACTCCGAGGTACCTTGGTTTGCAGACATCACGAATTTTTTAGTTGTTAACATTATCCCAAAAGGGTTAACACACCAGCAAAAGAAGTCATTCTTTAATGATGTGAAAAACTACTTTTGGGACGATCCATTTTTGTTTCGCAAATTTGCAGACCAAGTCATCAGAAGATGCATTACAGGATCAGAAATATCAAAAATATTGGAACATTGCCACTCAAGGCCAACCGGAGGACACTATAGTGGCACTAAGACTGCACAAAAAATACTTGAATCAGGTTTTTATTGGCCTTCATTATTCAAAGACGCTATCAGGTATGTTACTTTATGTGATAAATGCCAACGGACATGTAACATATCTAAACGTAATGAAATGCCTCAAAAATATATGATTTCTTGTGAAATATTTGACGTTTGGGGTATCGATTTCATGGGCCCATTCCCCAGTTCATTCGGAAATAAATACATCTTAGTAGCAGTTGACTACATGTCCAAATGGGTAGAAGCCCAAGCTCTAGCTACTAATGACGCTAGAGTGGTAGTACGTTTCCTTAAAAAACTCTTCTCGAGATTCAGAACACCTAGAGTAATTATCAGTGACAGGGGCACTCATTTTTGTAATACCCAATTTGAAAAAACCCTTAAGAAATACGGAGTTCATCATAGAACAGCCACCCCATACCATCCTCAAACTAATGGACAAGTTGAAGTAGCAAACCGAGAACTTAAACGGGTCCTTGAAAAAATAGTAGAATCAAACAGAAAAGATTAGGCAACAAAAGTAGACGATGCCTTATGGGCTTACAGAACTGCTTTTAAAACTCTTATAGGGACATCACCTTACAGACTTGTTTATGGAAAAAGTTGTCATCTACCATTCGAACTAGAGCATAAAGCTTTCTGGGCTATCAAATTTCTAAACCTTGATCCCGAACTTGCAGGAAAAAATAGGTTGATGCAGCTGAACGAGCTAGATGAATGGCGAGCCAATGCATACAAAAATTCACGCCTATACAAGAAAGCAACAAAGAGGCGCCATGACGTTCATTTAAAGCAACGAAAACAATTTGAAGTTGGATATCTCGTCTTATTATACAACTCAAGACTCAAATTGCTTCCCGGGAAACTAAAATCACGATGGTCAGGACCCTTCGTAATTCAACTTGTTCATCCATATGGCACAATAGAGGTAAGGCACCCATCATATGGTACTTTCAAGGTAAATGGACACCGTCTCAAACTTTATAATGGTGAGAATTTTAAAGTCGATGGAGAGGAGCTACAACTCCACAAACCGCCCTAAATATACCAACAAGGTAATAGTCGAGCTTAGACTATAAACAAGCGCTTCTCGGGAGGCAACCCGAATACTAACGATTTTAACTTATTTTAAATTCAAGTTTTAAACATTTCAGTCACTCACAGGGTTTTTAAAGCACAGGTTCCCAACTCCACATGGCCGATCACATGTCCATGCTTAAGGCCGTGTGACCAACGCGGAGGAAAACACGGCCTTGCGATACGACCGTGCGATAACAGGGTAAAAGATTTCCCCAAACACGGGCTGTGATAAAATGCCACGACCGTGCGACATGGCCGTGGTTGAATCTACCGAATAAACACGGGTGTAAGACACGCCCGTGTCTAGCGCCCGTGGACAATGCTATCGAAATAACACGGGCGTGCGAAAACCTACACAATCGTGGAAGAAGCGAATCACGCCAAACACGGCCGTGCGATACGATCACGTAGCGACACGGCCTAGACACACGGGCGTGCGATAAGACCGTGTGGCGACATCTTAACTCGCGACAAACACGACCGAGCCACGATGCACACGGGCGTTTGTCCTGGCCGTGCTACTTAAAAAATAAGAATAATTATCTTATTTTATTTTTCTTTTATTAAGTTTTTAAGACTCAATCGTTTTTAAGATTCATTTGTTTTCCTTTTCAAAAAAAAAAGAGGCTTACCTTCAGAGTCAAGCTTGCCATCTAAAGTTATCTCCAATACTCGATCTCGCAAATCCAGGGATATCATCCGTTCTTAATACAGGAAGTTTCACTCCTCCCCCTATCTTATTTTTATACTCTAATATCTATCTTTGTACATTGAGGGTAATGTACATCTTAAGTGTGGGGGGTATTTATTAATGATTGCCTTGTTCTCTTGAAAAGATCTCATATCATATTTAGGATAAATTTTTTTGATTGGTTTATGATTTTGATTGATATATCTTGAATTAAAACATAAGGATTTATGCATTGATTGTTTAAACTTTAAGACATTAGAGAATCAAGCATGATAAGTTGATTTTTAAGAATTTAAAATTATAGGTTGTTTCCCTAAGTCTAGGTATTACTTTGAATTGGAATTCACGAGTCTAAACATCAAACAACCATAATTTTTGTGAGATTTTTGAGCCTTTTGAGCATCTATTCATCCTTTCATGCTCACTTTTATTATTGCTTTGAGCGCGTCAGTATTGAACTGTTATTCTAGAACTTGCTTGATTATGCATGTCGAGACCACACCATTTGATTTGATATGTCAAAATGATTAAGGCACTTAGGATTAACCTACTCATGTTATGAAAAGCCTACCTCTACGATTAACCCCTAGTAAACCCCCTTGAGCCTAACAAGCCATTTCTTGTATTACCCTTAATATTAACCCTTAACCCATTTTTGTTGAAATCCCCTAAATTAATCCCTATTTTTGTCGAGATTTGAATTGAATGGATTGCTTAGATATGTTTTGTTCTTAATAGTTAGTCTATGTTATTTAACTTGTTCTTAAAAAAAAAACTATGTATATTTATTAGTAATTCCATATTCTGAAAAGAAGATCTGTTTTACGCAAGTGAAAATTAACTCTTTTTCTAGTTAGGAAATTTTTCAATTCAATCTCGATTTTAACCCTTTCTTTCAGTTTGTGACCACACCCCTTAACCAAGCCTCATTACAACCCTCTAAAGACCTTTTGATTGATGTATCATCTTAAATTATAGTGGTGGAGATTTAATTTTCATGCAAGCCTATGGTAATGACTTTCCATTATTGACATTGAGTACTTCATTTATTGTACTTAAACACCTCGAGTGATTTGAGTGAATCTTTAGTGAGGATGTAAAACTTTGTGATATTCTGAATCAAAGGTAATTACTTAGATACGGAGAGACACCTATGTTTGCATGATTAAATACTCAACTTGGAATGTTTGAAACTTTTATGTTCTTTTAGTTGAAATCTCAATGTATGATTACCTATGGATTAATTTGAGATATTATTGATAGAAATTATAATTTGAGAAGAATTTATTTTGATTATGAGTTGAGAAGTTTGCTTGAGGACAAGCAAATGCTTAAGTTTGGGGGTATTTGATAAACCGTAATTTATACATATTTTTCCTCCATATTTAACGCATATTATGGATGATTTTCCATTAGAATTGGTGAATTCGATGCTGCTAATGCTTTAATTTCATGTTTTACACTTAGGAGAGCATAGGAGAGCGAAAGGAACGAGAAACGGGCCAAAAACGATGAAAATGGGCCAAAATACGAAATCAACGGCCTGGACCTCCTCACATGGGCAGACCACACGGTCGTGTCAATCTGGCAGAATTGGAGCACGACTCACATGGGCATATCACACGATCGTGTCATTCTAACAAGCTTGAACACGGCCTGAAGTAATCGCACACGGGCGTGTCACACGGGGGCGTGTCCCTGCCAAGCCCAAGTTAAGTCCAATTCGAAAAAGGCCACTTTTGAGGGCTTCAAGGCATTCCGAAGCCTATAAATACACCCTAGAAGAGGAGAAAAAGGGAGACAGAGAAGAAGGGTAAGGAATTACTCCAAGGAAGCCGATTGATCCATCTCAAAAGCCAGATTCATCATCAAGATTGAAGATCTCTCCTCAATTTCCCTTCAGGAGTTTTGGGTTTTCTTTACATTTTGTATTCTTTATTCTTCTAAGATGTTTTCTTATTTAGTTATGAACTAAACCCCTAAATACCTAAGGGGGATGAAACCTAAGACGAATCTTGTTATTATTTTCTGAATTGTATGATAAATATTTAACTTGTTCTTAATTATGTGTTCTTAATTCTTGTTTTAATATCCCAGAATACTGATTCAAGACATGCTCTTATTTAGAGGAGGAATAGACCCTGTCTAAGAGTACATTTGTCATAATTAAGCAGAGTTGATTGCGCGCCTAGAAATAGGGTGACAAGATTTTACCGGATTAGGGCGAAACCTAATAAGGGGATCCATAGATCGAGTTAATGCAACCCTAGAGTGTTAATTAAAGAAAAGTCTCGATTATCCAATCTAGGGATTAGACGTTATTAGTCTTGAATAGGGATAATAACATAACTTAGGGATCTCTACGGAACAAGTTGAATGAATAAATCGTCCGATTTAGAGCCAGAATAACAAGTAAAGTCTAGGTGGATTTTTCCTTAGGTATTGTCTCAAGTCAATCGATTTTCCCAAAAGCAATTCCCCAATTCTTTTCTCTGTGCGTTCTTAGTTTAGATAATTAGTCAATTAAAACAAAACCTATTTATTCTTAGGCTAGATAATAAAAAGACAATCATTACTAGTACTTTTAGTTCCTTTGGGTTCGACAATCCGGTCTTGCTAAAACTATACTACTGTTCGATAGGTACACTTGCTTACATCGCGATAATAGTTAGTTCAAGAACGAGTAATTATAAATATTTAAAACCTATCACGAAATCACGTGATCAGTGTATTTATCGGGCTTTGTGCCTAGCAAGCTTTTTGCTAGTGTGTTTATCGGGCATTGTGCCTAGCAGGCCTTGTGTTGGTGTTGTCTACCAGGCTCTGAGCCAATGATACAGACCGTAGCAATGGCTGAGATCCTGCATCTGTTGCAGATTCTCTACAGCTTGTGTGAGCAGCATCGTGACCTGATGATTATTTGTAGGTACTATATACCCGTGATATAAACCATAAAAATGGCTAAGATCCTGCATCTGTTGCAGATTCTCTACAACTTGTGTGAGCAGCATCGTGACCCGATGATTATTTAGTAGGTATCATATACTGGTGATACAGACTGTAACGATGGCTTGAGATCGTACATCTGTTGCAGATTCTCTACAGCTTGTGTGAGCAGCATTGTGAGCTGGTCAAAGTTCTTAAATTAATGTGAATGAGTGATACCCTGAAACTACCTGAAATGAGATCTTACTAAATAATGACTTTGAAATATGATTTGAATTAATGTATTGTACAATACTCATTTGTAGTGAGCTGTGAATTGTTATTTAATTTTATGATTCGATTTGTTATGTTAAATTTGGTAAAATTTATCGTTTTATTTAACAAACTTACTAAGCTTCAAGTAAGCTTACTCGTGCTTTGTCCTTGTTTTGTAGATTACATTTTGTGGTTAAGAGATCGAATCTACTCATAGAATCACACTATCCCGAGTACTCATTTGGTAGATTTTGTAAACATTTGGCTTATATGGCATGTAATAGGGCAAATGGTTATTATTCTATATTTCATAGCTATGTTTGGTGTTTGGTACTTGATGATAGAATGATATTCTTTGTAGTATGGTTGTTAAACCTTAACTAAATTTGAGTATGAGGCTATGAAATGGTAAGTGTCATATTAAATTGGTGTGGTGTGTTTGAAATGGGTTATTTGGAGCATGTTATGGCTTATAGATGATTGTTTTGATAATGAGTAACATGAGCATTATAATGTGTTTTAGTATATGACACTTGGTATGGTGTTAGGTGATTGAAAATGACATGTTTTGGTTGTTTAAATGTGTGTTTATAGACTTGTGAACATGTATTATGAATTGGTTTAGGTACCTATGCAATTGGGTGAGGAAATAGCATGATTTTGGTCATTTTTGGACACACACGGTCTGGGCCAAGGGCTGTCACAAGGTTGTGTGTCACACAAGGGCATGTGATCCCCGTAGGTGAAATATTTTTAGTTTTTCCAAAAATATTTTGATTTATTTTGGTTTAGTCCCTGATTGCTCGAAAGCTATTTTTAAGGTCATGTAGGCTCGATTTAAGGCCCATAAATGTGTGATTTATTCCATTTTGAATTTTTTATGTATTTATTAAATTAATTTCTATTGGCTATAAAATGTTTCGTTTTATACGGTAATACTCCACAACCCTAATCTAGTGATGAAAACGGGTTATGGGTGTTACAATCCTATTTATAGATAACTCACATCTAAATCCCACTTAGGATTCACTTCAATCATTACTTGTTCTCACATGCGTCCCCTAATTAATCACATCCTATGAGGTACTCCAAATGTTCTAATGACTGACATGTTACCTCATCTAGGACATTGGATGACTAAAATGTGTCCTACTAACTACTAAGCTTTCATTAGTAGCGACACAAAAATATGGATGGCGGTCTTATTGGCGAGAATGTTCGCCTAATAAGGTTCTCATCACAATCAAGAACTCACCATTTTGCGAAATGGTACTCCCAACATTGGCTAAGTTCTACGAAGTACTTCGCCACGGAGTGACCAACCTAATCAATCTAAGTCTCGCAACCTAGGCGGCCTTCATCGGCGTAGCCTTTCGAATAGAACTGGCTTGCCAAACTAGGGTCTGAAAAAGTTGATCTTTTATCTGTTAATCAATCATAGGTCGAGAGCTCGCATCATTAACATTAGGAATAGGAAATTCCATTAGGTTAAATTAGGTTAAATAGTTTAATTAGTTTAATAAATATTTTAATTTGGATTCACATTACTAATTCGTGACTCAGTTAGATTAGTAATTATTTTTTTGTAATTAATTTAATAAAAAATATCTCCTATATGCAATCATTTGGGTACAATCTTCAGAATACTTACTGATGTTCCGTTATGACACCAAACTATATTACTATTTGCCCTGTTTGCTTGTAGATACCGCATTTCATTATAGATATTTTATTTGCACGATTGTTACTCAAAATGTTCACACGTTTGGAAGTGGTCACATACATAGTCCATCATACACTCAGGATTAAGGTATGTCACACTATGAATGTTACAAGTAAATAAATCTATAAACAAATTTACGATTTATTCTAATTGCGTCTTATTAGTCTAGTCAGTCACATCTATGTCTCTATCTTTTAGGAGTCATCTGCTCCGATGCCCAAGACAAAGTATCTCCCCAATTGGACATGATAGATGACTTATTAGTCTATCTATCGGTTTTCTCATTTTCGATTAGACTAAAGACATGTTTAGGTTCATTTACTAATTTAAGTTATCTTTCTATATTACAATCCGACCATGTAACACCGCTTAGTAGTTAAACATTAGATAACTAGTGAGCTAATATTTTCTTTCATTTTGCTTTGCATGCAAAAATCATTGAGGGAAATATACAAAGGGTATTAATGTAATTCATGAATAATTTTATTAAACCAATATGTTCAAAAAAATTACAAGTATACAAACGAATATACTACACTTAGGGTACCAGATTCAACACAATGGAATGGTGTCGGGACACTGAAGACCAAAAAGGGGCCCTTGGAGTAGACTGTTGCTGATGTTGTGACACCAGTATGCGGGTGTCGTGACACTGACTCTAACAAGGAAAATTTTATAAATGGCATTCTTTAATCCAACAAGTTTTTAAGTCAAAATTTAAGTGAGAACATTTTTGTCTTTAATATCTTAAAATAGAAAAGACTATAAATATAATTTCATGTGTCTTTTGGGGAGAGTAGAATTTTCGGGTAGAACATTTTTTTCACTTGTCATTTTTTCTTTAGATTAGGTTTTTTTTTTCTTTTATTTTCGTTAGAATAGATTTTTGTTGTAGATTTTTTCTTTTATTTTCTTTAGAATAGAGTTTTGTTGTAATTTTTTTCTCCTTCGTCGAGAACTTTGAAGATGGGGATGATCAAGCTTGTGGACTTCATGTGGTCGACATATTGTAATGAACACTTCTTAAATTTTTCCTTTTATATTTGTGCACGCCATGTGTTTGATATGTTCGTTTGATTATTGAGTTTGATCATGTATGCTAATATTGTCTGTTGGTCAATTAATTAATAGGTTGTTAGAATGGGTTAATGAATATCTTTGACTAATTATTTCTTATTTTATATTGAAATAATTAATACACTAGAATTGATGCATCTAGTGGAAAATTTTAGTAAACGAGACTAAGAGGAGAGTTTATTACTGCATAGTTTCATATAATTGTACCTGGTAGTGAGACCAGGAGGAGAACTATTTGTCTAAGAGAGACCGAAAGGAGAGCTTAGCTAGTAATTCGAATTAGGATGAGACCAAAAGGAATTTCTAGTTAGGGGTAACGAGCGATTTAATTGAGATAGGTTATTAGCTTAGTTAGCAATTGACTAATCAATTGACCATCGTCTTATCATTTGCATCTTTCAAAACAAGAAGAAGAAAATTAGATTAGTTTGTTTAATTTATTAATTTAGAATTATCTCAAATATCCCTTTTATTTTGTTGCACTAATAATTCTTGAATCAATTAGATTAGTAATTGCTTAATTCTCTATTAATTTGACCAATACATTTACCAATTCACAATCTTGGCTTTGATCTTCGGATTTTCGTATTTCATTAGAAAATTTTCTATATTATATAACTCGACACTTTAAAAACCTTCAAATTGTTAAAAATTTTCATTGTTTTTTGCGCAAGCAGCACAACGTTCAGCTCCCTTGAGCCGTGTATTGGTAAATCTAAAACATTCAACGATTACGGAGACAAAATCCATGAAGCTTCACAATGTTATTGTGCAGTGCTTCTGAAAACATTTTTTCCTCATTCTTGAAACTCCGGTCAAAAGCTGGGACCTCTGCTTCTTTACCGTGAAGCTTCTTTAAGCAACAATCTTTCCGCTTGATAATTGTGCTCTATAAACATTATCATAACCGCTGATGCCAGTGCAATATTGGATATCAAAGCCTTTTATCGCTTCAATGATTGTTTCAGATCCAGACTGTGGATTAAGAATGTTATTTTTTGATCTTCATCAAAGGCAGAGTAAAAATCCTGAAGTCAAAAAGGCTAAAAGCAGACAATTGGAAGGACGATTTTTGTGGGTTTCTCCTTGTGTATCACTTCACTGCCTGTTTTTGTATTTGCAATGGGAGGGCAAGGAGAGAAGCCAGGGACAATTCCACATAAATGCTTATTGCCCCAAAATGAGTCGAGTGAAAAAGTATTAGTCTAGGAAATTGGAATGGGATGCAGATCCAACACAATAAAAAACTTTATGTTTCCAATTTCACGAGGAAATTATTTGACTCAAGGTACAAATAGTTGAATGCAAATAAATTAGATAGTGATGAAGGGATCAAATCATTGTGCTTATTTTTACTTAGATTCAATTCAAATAAATTCTTTGGATATCCAATTGTACAAGGAATTGGCCCTTGTAGAAGATTTGAATCAAGCTTTAACTCTTGCGAATGAGATAAACATAAGAAAGAACAAGGGTAGAGAAACAAACAAGTGAGACCATCTTGGAGCTTATAATTCTGTAAGCTTTGGTATAGGTTTGTGATTTCCAGGCTAATCACGTAATCCAATTTAAACTAGTTTATTTGTTTGGTGGTAAAGGTCTTCCTTTCTTTTCGTTTGAGCCCAGTTGTTACGCCTTGCCTTGCCTTGCCATGAGAGGGTACTGACCCACGCCAAAACCATTAATCTCATCATTCTAAATTTCTCCATTAAGAGCATTCCTCGAAACAGCCCCCAAAGGGTGGTGGGCCAATGTGAAGTCAATATGTTACATGTATTATTCACTTTAAAAAGTCAACACGGTTGGATTTTGCAGGCATATATACGATGCACGCACTTCTAACTTTGAGCTCTAGATTATTAAGTAGTGTGAGCTGAATTAGCAATTAACATTAAATATATATTAAAAATGAATATACTTCATTAAACTCAGGAACAACTCAAATGAAGCATTAATCTCATGCCTCAAGCTACTCGAGCTTGATTCCACAACTTAAGTTAGTTTTCGAACTAAAACCAAGTAGATTGTGAGTATAATTTTTTTGTTTATACCATTTTTCTTACAGATATAACTTATCCTTTTAATCAGTTATTGCGATACTTCAAGTAAAACATGATTCGTTTGATTAACATAAGTTTATTTATTTAATCTTTTCCTTTAAAAAATGATAATTAATTAGAATAAAAGCTTCCGAAGACACCAAGTTTAGGCACTTGTACAAGTACAAAATTAATATTCAGTTAAACAATATATCAGCTAAGATCAAAATCAAAGGACAAAACAGAAATTGCCAACGCAAAACGCCATATCATCAAAGAGCAAAATCAAAGAACACCACGGAATAATCAGTTAAATTTCTAAATTTTTTCTTCTCTTTTGTCAGTGGTGGATTTGGTGGTGGAAAACCATAGAGTTCAATGCTTCAAAGTTCAATCATAAGATTTTGAAGCGGTTGAAGCTTCTTTGTTTGCCCTTCTTGGCCTTGCATTTGGCCGTAAAAGGTTTGTGTCTTGTAGAATCCAAAGGAATTTCTCACTTCTTTAATTTTCTTTTTTCTCAAAAACAAATTTCGGATCGTAAAATCTGGGATTATACCAATTTTGTTACAACAACTTCAATTTCAAACTGAAGAATTCATTGATCTTTCTGTGGCAGCAATGCTGATCTTATCTTCATATAAGGCAAACAAGTTTATAATTGCTTTATCAGGGTTTATTTGATGAAGCAAGAAACGGGTCTTCAAAACCCAGAAACTAAAAAGACAAACTTCAATGAAATAAAAAGAAATAAATAAAAAGAAAAAGTTAAAATTTAAAAATAAATTAAAATGTGATGTGGAACAATTTGATGGGTTTAAAGATCTGTTTTAACCGAAAATAATAGCTGTACTAAAAATGGTAATAAATTTAAAGTTGAGATAGATAAATGTGAAAAATGTTATAATTTATTTATTTGTATGAAGTTGGTAAAAGATGTTAGAATGGTAAACTAATATCCGTCATATTGATCTGTTTCACTAACATGTTCATGAGTTTGGAAGTTCATCTTCATACTGATTTGTTCTCTCTTAAAACTGAGTATTTACGGGCATGGTTATCCAATATGACGTTGACCAATTAGAAGTATAACTAACTCAATCCCAATAATAATAAGGGTAAATTATATTAGTCCACATAATTTTTTTTTGTCATTTAATTATGAAAAGTAAAAAATAATTACTTAACTATTAGTAAATTTCTTTTTTGGTTACCCAATTATGAAAAGCTATATATTGGTCACCTAGTTATTCAATTTTGTCTTCTTTAATCACTGGTTGGCTAACCTTGGCTGCTTTTAGAATTGGTATAATAGCAACTTTAACCCTCAATATCTATATATATTGTTAATTTAGTCTTAATTCTTAAAAATCTAACCCTCAACTTTTATCCATTGTATAATTTGTTTTTTTTCATTTTACTTTTCTTTTAATTTCAATATTTCACTCCAACGAATTTAATAGGAGAATTTTAACAATATTAACAATTATACCTGAATTTTAAATAAAAAATAATAGGATTAAATTTCTAAAATTAAAAATATGGGGAATAAATTCCAATTGTACAAAGAGTATAGAAACTTTGAGAATATATTTACCTTCAAATTTTTACTCTATAATTTAGTCAAAAAATTAAACAATCACGATTTGCAAAGCATGGATTGATAACCATACTAATTTTATAAATTTATTTGTTATTATTATTATTATTTTTGAACTATTTTCAGAAAAATGTTATGTATTTTTAAATTTCTAGAATTAGGACAAATTTGACATAATTTATAAAGGTGGAGGGTTAAATTTATTATTATGTCAATTAAAGAACAACCGACTAAACAATCTTAAATAGTTGGTGATGTAATTATAGCCTTGTAAAGCTAGATGATTAAAATGAAAATATACGGTGACCAACAATGTCTTTTATCCTTCCAACTTTTATATGTTAAAATTGGATTGGGTTGAATTCCTGTTGAAGTTAATTTTTGGGATTTGGATCAAAACTAGATTATTATTCAAATATTTCCTTAGCAGGCCCAGAAGTTGAATTAGATTCCAACTTCAAATTAGATTTCAACTTCAAGGCATTTGTTCTTAGCACGAGAACACAGTTACCATTTTCCTTTGGATGCCTATTTAGGGTTAGTTTAGTAATACTTTTTAAAATTATTTTTTAAAAGTATTATGAAAAAATATTGTAACAATCTTAATTTTGCCCTAGTTGGAAAGTGGTTTCGGGATCATAAAACCGAGTCCCAAAAATAATCAAATGTTATATTATGTGTTTATTTCATGTGAAAGTGCATGTGTAAAAATCCCATGCTTTGATTCTGTCATTTGTGAGTGAAATTATGAAATAGGACTTATGTGAAAATTTTTGAAAATGCTATAGGCTAACATGTAGTGGCCTAATAAATAGTAGTGCAAAATAGGAGGATTTGCATGTCAAACTCTCCATTTTATGTGTAGTGGCCGGCCATGGTGTTAATGGTAGACAACATGTGCAAATTTTTTTATTGATGTTATGGCATAAGTATGACACAAATAATATATGTTATTTTGTGTCATAAAATGTTTAGTAATAGAATAACAAAAAGGAAGAAAAGGAAGGTTTTTGTTCATTCTTGTTCATAAAAGCTGAAAATAGAAGAGAAAGGAGAGGAAAAGAGCTCTTGAATGTTCGGCCACTTGGGGAAGAAAAATCCAAGGTAAGTTCATGGTAGTTTGCTTCTATCTTGATGTTCATGAGTTCTTCTTGATTCTACCCTAACTCATGAAGCATATTTTGATTTTTGGTTGTGTTGTGAGCATTCGGTCATGAATTAAAATGAAGGAAATGGTTGTTGTTTCATGTCCTTTTGATGAAAAATGGAAGATAGGTGAAGTTGAGCCAAGCAAATGAGCATGCATGTGCCTTAGATGCTAAGGGAAAAATCGGCTAACATGTTGTGCTTTAAAATGATGAAATGAAGATTATGCTTAAGTAAAATTATAGATATGTGATGATTGATTGGTGATATATATGTTTAAATAATATGAATGCAAGGTATGTGTGAAAGAGTGATTTGGTAATAAATCTGTTTGAGACAGCAGCAGTAACGTAATTTTGGAAAATCACCATAAATTGTGGGAGATGAGTTAGAAGCTGAATAAATTAAGTAATTAAATCTTAATGAGTCTAGTTTCTTATAAAACAAACCGTGTAAGCAAAAGAATTTCCGATAATGAGATATTTGAAGTGATGTGGGACAGGGTCAGAATGACTTCTAGATCCTCTGTTCTGTCTTTATAAAATCATTATAAATTGTAAAACAATTTTCATAAGATGAAATTTATATGCTTAGACTCCTTAATGAGTCTAGTTTCAAATGAAATAAACAAGAACATATTTTGAATTCTGTACAATGAGAAATTTGATTCGTAGTGAGAAGTGGTCAGATTAGTCAAACAGTGAAACAGGGGAAACTTTAAGAAAAATCTGGTATTTATTGGCCAAACCAAAAATTCTGAAAATTTTATGGATGAAAGATATATGAGTCTATCTTCAGGGAAAATTAACGGAACTTGATTTGGAGTTTCGTAGCTCCAGTTATAAATGATTTAATGACTGTTCCTCAGGAAGACAGCTTGCAGTGAAATTATGATTATGTGGTAAACATTGACCAAAATTTGTTAATGAGTTGCTTATTGATTTCTTATAAGCTTACTATGATCAGTAGGTGTGAAAGTCGAATATATATATATGTATATATTATATTTTAAAAGTGATGCTCGAATAGTCGAATAATGACTAGTTTAAAATCTTTGAATTTAAGCTCAAGAGCATAGAGGGGCAAAATTCGGATAAGGGAAAAGAGAAAGTAATCGAACAGCCGTTGTAATCGTTCGGCAACATTCAAGGTAAGTTCTTAAGTGTTTAAGCTTGATTCCTTTTTATATGCCCAAGAGTTAAATTAATATGGAAAAGGGAATGTAAATTTTATTTAGCTAATGTGCCGAATATGTAATGATTTAAGGCTATAAGCCGATTATGGCTATTATGCTTAAGTTGAATTGGACTTGGAAATTTGATGCACTAAATGAGTGTTACAATGAATAAACTGTGCCGTATATGTGCTGGTGGAGATATCATGATTTTTGATTATTAAATACCTAAAGGAAACCATGATGTGTATAAAATTATTATTATTAGTCCTTTGTGGTAGCCGAATATGGCTTGGCACTAAAGTGATTAAATGTGAACTTCGATGAGGTAAACTATTAAAAGTGTGGTGCTATAAGACTATGGGCTAATACGATATGTGGATTCGTTCCGTAAAGTAAATTATTAAGGTATGTGATATGTACTTATGCATGTTAAATCGACTGGAATTGAATCATGAATGTGAGTTGCGAAGCATAGGTAAAAATGCCTATGACATATATGTGAGTAAGGGTAAAACCATCGTAAATTATCGATAAGGATGGGCTATGTGGAACCATCTTATAATTGCTAATTTGAAAGGTTGTGTGTGAATCGATGAGCAATATGTATATATTAGATGAATCGTGACCTTTTGGTTCTACTTGAATTAAGTTGTGCGATAAATAATTTATGTATATGACTTATAGTCGAATGGTCACTATGGGTTAAGTTTGAATGGTGAAATGGATATGTGATATTTATGAATGACTTTTGAACCGAAATGTAAACAATGGTGTTCATATGGAGCTTATACCCGAATGTTGCAAATGACTACGAATGTGATATGTTGAATGAGATGTATTAATATATGATTAAACATGCATGATATTTGATGTGTATTCAGGTTAAATCCCGCAGGCTTCGTGCTGGTATTATATCCGGGATAAATCCGTAGGCCTAGTGCTGGTATTATATTCGAGCCTTCGTGCCTAGCAGGCTTAGTGCTGGTGATGTGTATTCGGGCCTTCGTGCCTAGCAGGCTTCGTACCGGTGATGTGTATTCGGGCCTTCGTGCCTAGCAGGCGTAATGCCGGTGAAATGATATGTTATGTAAATTCAGTGTTCCTTGTAAGATAAGGGTTTAGCCGAATGTTAAAGATGAAATGATAGTGTATTGTATCATGCTTATATGGCCTAATGGCAAGTATAATCATGTTGGTAAATATGCAATGTGCTTTTATAATCGAATGATTAGTTTGAAATGAATGTGAGTGAAATGTTATGCATAAGCTATCAAATGCTAAATGTGAAAATGAGATGAAAGAAAAGTGTTTGAGATGTATAATTATATACGTTCGAATGATGTTAGTACTTAATTGATATGAATATGTTATATGGAACTTGTTGATTTGATTATTCGAGCCTTTGAGCCTAGCAGGCTATAATGCCGGTGAACTGATATCGGGCCTCGAGCCTAGCAGGCGAAATGCCGGTGAACTGATATCAGGCCTCGAGCCTAGCAGGCGAAATGCCGGTGAACTGATATCAGGCCTCGAGCCTAGCAGGCGAAATGCCGGTGATTTGAGAAAAATCTAAGACTAAGGTACCTCGTATTAGATTGACAAATGAATACATTCAATATGTTAAGTGGGCCAGGTACACATTATGTACTCATATGTGAGTTTGATTTGAAGTGAATCATAAGTGTGTAATGTGATACATACGTGAATAAATGTTATAACTATATCTATGATCATGATACACCGGGTCAGGGTGTGAAAGTATGTGAAAGTATTCGATTTAATTATGTTATACGAATTCAGATTAAGTGTGATAAGAATGCTGAACGTGCATTATGTGTTTATGTGTATTCGGCCAGATGACAATATACCTAGAATATGACCACTTAAGAAATTGAATAATCGAAGTATAATTGCGTTTATTTGTTTGCATTGCTTAAGACTTACTAAGCTTATGAAAGCTTACTCCGTTGTTGCATTCCTCTGTTTTATAGATTGTTGACTTCGGTTACCTGCTCGGGTTGGAGTTCGCCGGAGATATTATCACACTGTCGAGCTCACGCTATTGGTGTAAGTAAATCCTAGTATTTCGAGTCTATAGCATGTATAGGGTTTTAATGTTGAGTATGTGATATTATAATTTAGCCAAAGGTGTTGGCTAGTGATGTTTTGGGCCTCGTAAGCCCATATATGGGACAGATTGCATGTGAAAAGAAAAGTTTTAAATTGATTGAAATTTTTCGGCACTACTTTTGTTTGATTGACTGAGTTTAAGTCGGGCAACACCTCGAACCCTGTTCCGGCGAGGGATACGGGCGAGGGGTGTTACAAATACTATGGAAAAATTCTTTTAGAAAGTTTAGTTTAAAATTTGTGTGTTTAGTATTGCTGTTAAAAAGTGCTTTTGAGAAATAAAATGTTCATTTTAGATATGATATTATAAAGTAACAAATATGTATTTAAATAATGTTCAAATTAGTTAATATTATGATATTTTAGTAATAATATAAAAATAATTTATTATAACTTATTGTTAATATTTTAATCTATAATATTAATTTTAAATAATTCTAAGTAATTAATATTAATTATTTATTAAATTTAATTAGAATATATAAATTATATTTAAATATTTAAATATAATCATTAATTATTTGTAATTAGATATTGACACAATTGTATTATTTTAAAATGATTTTTTATTTTTAATTAATAATTTTAACACATTTGTATTATTTTATTTTAAAATGTAATTTGAATATATAACTCATATTAGATATTAACATAACATAGAAAACATAAACCTAACAAATTAAAATATTACATATATTTAGATTAAAGTTTCAAAAAGGATAATATTTATATACCAAATATAAATACTAAAAATTTTACAATAGCATTTACAATTTAAAGTGAATTCATTAAACTAGAAGCTATAACATCTCTTGTTAATCCCATTTCACAACCACTTGAATTGTTTCATTCACCATCATCATCGTCGTCATCATCAACATCACTTTCTAGACCATGCGCATTTTTTGAATCAATAATATTCTCATATGCCCTGGTAATATCTTCGTATTCCATAAAATTTGCATCATTTCGACCGACATAATTTCGGATAAAATTGTGTATCGTCATTGTAGCAACAATGATCATCGTTTGCTTTTCAAAACTATAACTTGGCATATCCCTTAAAGTGGCCCATTTTTTTTCAAAACACCAAAAGTTCGTTCAATCACACTACGTAATGATGAATGTGAATGATTGAATATCTCTTCTTTACCAGATACCGGTTTACCTCTACGAAAGTCAGGTAAATGATATCGCTGACCTCTATATGGTCCAAGATAACCTTTCATCTGAGGATATCTAGAATCAACAAGATAATATTTTCCTACATGTCATAATATAACAAACAATTAATTCAAGAACTTTTTTTATAAAAATTATCAATTAAAGAACTTATACTTTATTATTTAAAAAAGAAAGAAATAAATGAAATATCTACCCATTTGGTGGGTGCGGAAATTTGTATTTTGGATCTCGAATTGCATCAAAAAATATTCTAGCGTCATAGGCCGATCCTTCCCATCCAACCATGATAAAGGTGAAACACATATTAAAATCACACACTGCCATAACATTTTCAGTCGGGATACCTTTTCTTCCAATATAGGGAATTTGTTCATTTGGTGGAAGAATAGCGGCAATATGAGTACCATCAATTGCACCTATGCAATCCTGAACAAATAATCATATTAGTCTCATGCATATTTTTAGTCAAACAAAAATATTAAAATATAATACTATAAAATTAAATTTTAACCTTAAAATGCGGCATATATCTAGAATCATTACGTATTTGTTCGGGTATTGAACTAGAAAAAGGATCTTCGGGTGCAATTAGATCAATGGCCATCCTTGAAACTTTCTCAAGCACAATTGCAAAGTATCGACTTATTGTTGATCCAGACCTTTGAAATCTTTCTTGACATTGAGAAACTTTTGCACTGGTGCCCAAGATGTATAAAAAAATTCCCCACATTTCACTAGAAGATATGTTTCTTGAAGTTTGCAAGTTGTATATTATCTCCAAAACTCTCAACAAACTTGTGAATACAATTTTAGACATCCTAAAATTAATCATACAATGTGATTCGTGACCGTCAAGGATCTTTCAAATCCATGTCTCAGTTGACTGTTTTGAATCCATGCATGGTTGCTTCAATATATACTTCTCGTAATATAATTGCACAGAAGAAGATGCAACAACAAATATTCGGTTAAAACATTCCATGAGTTGTAAAATCTCTTTCTTTTCCCTTTTATCATCACTTTCATCACCGCTGGAATTCTCAACTATACTCATCACCTGTGAATAAATTTTATATCCAAAATCATATATAAACAACTATTGATAAAACTAATTTAGTATAAATAAGTAGAACATAAATTTAATATCCAAAAATCAAACATAAACAACTATTGATAAAACTAGATTACACATAAATAAGTAAAATATAAATTCAATATCCAAAAACCAAACATAAACAACCATTGATAAAACTAGATTACACATAAATAAGTAGAACATAAATTTAATATCCAAAAACCAAATATAAATAACAATTGATAAAACTAGTTTAGCATTGTTGTTTAGTCACATAGTAGATATCTTTGAACCCTAGAAGATCGGAAAATTTTCAACTATCCTCCATTTCCGTCTTAAGCTACAAAGCTCTAATCTTGGGATTAATTGATAAAAACATAATTCACTTGTCCTTATTGAGCAATAATTTAAGTGAGAAAAAGTATAGCGGACTAGCTTCTGGAACTTCTTCCGCCATGCTATCAAGCACTTTAACTGCTTGTGGAATACCATATGGATCCATAACAGGAGTCAAACTAGATGTGGCTTGACTCATATTGTCAGCTGCATTGCATAATTTTTCTGTTTGACTGGACAATCTTGCAGCCCCTCCAATTTGCTTTAAGGATTTCTTTCTTCCAGGTTTAAAATGTGAACTTGATATCTCAGGTGGTTTTCTTTTTTGACCGTTTCTATCAATGTGAACATCATTTGAAATCTGAACATCATTTAAAATGTGAACATCATTTCCCACATTTTCATCCTCATTCTCCTCAGGTATTTCATTGTTAACATCCTCAAAAAAATCACTACGAAGTGTACCAGAAGAAGGTGCCCATGCTTTATCACCTGTTGCAACTATCCCTATGAACATTTGGTCCAACTTCCCTTCGAATTCAGGATCAATGCCTGATGTTCTAAATTTTTGATCTTCAGGCACAACCTACATATAAAATGATAGTTTAATAATAGTAATTATCAATAACCTCATAAATAAGAAAAAAAATTCAAAATTATTAATGTACCTTTAGCCTACTCTCCCACCAATCATCCGATGTATCAACGGTTCCTTTTATAGGATTCCACCCTAGAGCAGTATCTTCGCCTTTAAGTTTTTTCCAAGCCTTCCATTCTTTTTTTAGGGCATCCCACCTATTTTTAAGTTGTCTTTGTGAATAAGCCTTGCCCGTTTCTTTCTCAAAGTTGGTCATTATTTTCAACCATCCATCTTTTGTGAAATGAGTACCAGGCCTATTGCCTTTCAATATCTCTTTAATACAAATATCACAAAATATTTCTGTCAATCTCTTATCCCACATTGCTTTGACTTTTTCACCACTAACTTCAACCGCCGAAGTACTCATCTATTGTGTATACGAATATATTCGTTTCAGCCAGTAAAGCAATCAAGAAAATCAAATGTCACATAAGTATAATTTTTTACATGTGTATCAAAATCAATATAGGATCCTAAGATTTTTTTTCTCAATCAAAATCAACTTTCCAAGACCGGAATAATAACCAAGAAAGAGAACACAACTAATAATAGCAGCAAACACAATTAAAAAGTCACTATGAACAATATTTTATCAATTCTTATTTTAAAAAAAATAATATAAGGTAAAGAAATATAAGAGATGATATGCATAATCTTTAGTACCTCAGCTTTTAGGGTGTAAAATTATGCAAAAAATGATGACTGTTTAATAAATGAAAATGATGACCAAGTGTACAACACCATCTTCCTAGGTATTCCTCTCATGTACTGTTCCCTGCCTGCCCCATTCCATTTTCCTTCCCATTTATTTCCTTTTCGAGCAAGCAGCAAGCATAGGAAATCTATTTATTTCCCATTTATTTTAAATTTCACGAAATTTCTACATTAACTATCAAGTCACTATTATTAAATATTTGACCAAGTATACAACACCAATTTACTCAATAAAGCTCGAAAAAAGAAAAAGTAAGGACCAATTATGTAGAAAGTGGACAGTCTTACAATAATACTTAAAAGGAAGTCTATCAAACATGAAAGAATGAAATGAAAAGAACCGTAATAAGTTCACAAACCTGGGATTTTTACTTTGTCAAGTCCAAGAACCAAAGGTACAAGCAAAAGAGAAAAGCTGAAAATAATGTGAAAGAACTTTTTTTATTTCATAATTATTTCATAAAATCAAACAATCAGAAAATAACTAAAGAGAAGAAGAAGTATTTCACAAAAAAAAATAGAAGAAGAAGAAAAGAGAGACTCACCTGTCCGAAGAGGAACATAAAGAACCAGAGGAAAAGTAAACAAAAGAGAAATGGGGAAAAAAAAAAGGGGTGTGTCGTCTATTTGGAAAGAAGAAAAAAGAAGGTTAAAAAAATAATATAAGGCCAAAAACACTTTTGGTTGAGAAAAAGTGGCAAAATTGCTGCTTTTTTATCTGTGAAAAAGTACTTATTTTAAGTTGAAAAAGTGGCAAAAATGAGGACTGTTCTTTAATGCTTTTAACAAAAAAGTACTTTTTTGGCAAAAGCCCATTAGACAAGCAGAGTCGAATGATCTGCTTTTTTGGCCTTAGTTTTAGTGCAGCGTGCTTGATCTGCTTTTTGATTCAATTACACTACAATGTGATGTTTGGATAACATTAATGAGGTGAGTTTTAGCAATTGGAGTTGTGTAACGCTGTTCTCCTATCCCGATGACTGGGACGAACGAATGACGTTATTGAAATATTTTTGGTACAAAAATCAATATTTTATTTAAAAAATAAAGAATAATATATTTTTATAAAATTATAGAAAATAGATAAAATCAATTTTAAAGTTCTAAAATCTTGTTTAATTTATTTTAAATCGATTTGTGGATGTTCAAAGGTGTTAAATCAATTCTGGACTTTAGAGGTCTCTTTTTGCACAAAACAATATAGTAGCCAAAATAGTATTGAGATGCAATACCTACGGCCAAAGGTATCAATACCCTGGTATTGTATTATTTTTGAGACAATTTGTCGATTGGGGTGCAATACCTGTAGTCAAGATACTAAACCCCGAGCACATGAGGTGAAATTTAACCTTAAAACATTCTTATTTCAGCTTCAAACTATATTAAATCAAATATTAAACTTTGAAAACCCAAAAATCACATTTTAAGAGTCGAAACAACCGAGTCATCTCCAAACAAATTATTGTTAAAACATGCTTCAATTTTTACCAAATTTCCATCAAAACTCAACACAAACATAGTCGAATTGAAGTGAAACTTGTCAAAACATTGAAGATTCATGCTAGCCTTGTAAACGAAGTATAATACCATTCAAAACCAATCTAAACATGGAAAACCTAAGAATGAATCCATTCATTCAAAAGATATAACAATTGGCTCAAGGCCAATTAAAATAAACAAAATAGAAGTAATCGATATCACTAGCGAAGACCTTTCTAGATCATACCATTGGTATAAATTACAAATACAAATATTTCATATTCATCAATAATAGCAATAGTGTAATTGGTGATCCTTAAATTGAACCGAGTTTCAAGTCAAAAATATTTACATGTAAAAACAACAGTCCGTTAAGCATAAAGCTTAATAAGATAATATAGAATTACCTTATATATTTACCTTTAAAATTATTGTACGGACTTCGACACCATATCCAAAAATGTTATTTTATCATTTAAAAAGTTTCATTATGTCTCATCACCAAAATTTTATAGACACTCTAATATTTAATTTATTATGGGTTTTAAATGTCTAAAATACTCTAGTAGCAAAATTATCACTTTATCATTAATCTCGTATTTTTAATTGATTAGACCAATAAAAGTCGAATTAACTAAAATCTCCTTTTAAAGATTTTTCAAAGTTAATTTAATCCATTAAAAATCTAAATTTCTCATACCAAAACTCTACTGAATTCCTTGCCATAGCAATGTAAATCGAAAAATTTCGGCGGATTACAAGTTAGAGTTTTTCCACTAGAGATGAGTGCCTCGAGTGGGTTCACTGGCTTTGTTTTTGACACTTTCCTTTTTTATCCCGAGTCACTGATATTGCTTCTCTTGTAGCTAAATTTTGTCTTGCCTTTTGCTCATCTACTGTTTTTGCCGCTGCATGTTTTACAAATAAATGTTTGATATTTATTTGGTTTTTTAGTTGTTGATTAGATTTTTTAGGTTTAAATATCAATAATGATCACTATATTTCTGGTAGGGATTGTGAGATCAAAATTCTTGATTTTTATCACTTGTGTCATTATAAAAAGTAAATTAATTTTAAAAATTATTTAGCATTTAATACAAGAAATAATTTAAATAATTATAAAACAATTAATTAAAATATTTATAAATATAAATAACATTATTAAAATTTTATATTTTAAATATCAGTAAAATACTTAAAAGTAATTATCAATACACTTGAATTAGTAAATAATTAAATAAATCAATAAATATAATTATTTCATTAATAAAATATAATTAAACATAATTTTAATAATATCGTAAATATAAAATAATTTTAAACATTAATTTTTAAGGCATTCACTAGAATGAGTCCAATAATTAATCTTCTGCATTCTGCATGTCTATTAAAGAGGAAAATGCACTTCATAAATCTTAAAAGCTGCTCCATACTTAAAGCGAGAATTGAATCCTCTCAACCATTGATTAAGATTGAAGAGACTTTTATTATTTCACCTAACATTACACATTAAATTTATCTCTTAGCATCTATACTCACAATTTTATTTATAATTAATTCTAGAAAGAAAAAAACAACCACGCCCTTTTACAGTATTTCAAATAAACAGTAATTTAAAAATCATTCCTACACTATTTTTCATTTTCTTCTAAATTAAACTTTTTAGTAGATATTAATTAATTTTTATTTTAAATAAATATATATTTAATATTTTTGTTTCTGTTTGTGGATTTTAGAAATAAGACTTAATATAAAATTTTGTACTTAAAATTCACACTTTTTCTTAATTTGCTCTCTTTTTCTTTTTTTCAATTTGGCATCTGAACTTGACAATTTTTCTTAGTTTTATACATAAGCTTTTTTTTTTGTCCAACTTGATACTAACCTTGTCAAACGTGATGCAAATTACTCCAATATACTAACAATATTATTTTTTATGATGTAGTAGATATAATCAATGAATGAACAACATATAGCAGATAACATGAAATTCCATTTTATAGTTTAAATGTTCAATTACTTTTAGTTTAATTTATTTTAATTTAACATAATGATTTTATTTTATTTTGGGTTTATTAAACCCTTGTTATCTTCTTCAATATTCATTCATTAAACATAGTTCAAAGTATAAATTTTTAATGCATATTTCCCCTTATACTAACTATATTTTTGTGAAATTGATGGCTTTATGAAGACTAAGCCATGCTTTAAGCATGCAGTCCCTCTTGAATTATTTATTTTATTAGCATCAAAGTAATATTAGTCTCAATGAAAAGTAAAATTTGAGAATATTATTTAACAAAACAAATAAAACTCCAAAAACTCCATATAAATGTAAGCATTCCTATCATTAAATTCCTTTGTCATCTATCACATGTATGTTATACATTAACTATTTCTGTCCCCCCATAAAAAATAACACAGTTTGTGTTTTGGGTAATTTGTATAACATTTGACAAGTTTAGATATCAAATTGGACAAAAAAACCTTAAGTACCAAACTAGGAAAAAAATGTCAATGTAACACCCCTATCCCTAACTGTTGCCGGAATAAGTAAGGGGCATCACCGGATGGACAGAACATTTCAGAACAATATAGAATCACAGATATTATATAACAATGATACTTAGGTATGCATCAACAATTCATCCATTAAGAAGGTCTACGAAACCTAAAACGTACATTTAAGAAAGGTATGGACTAAATCGAACACATTCAGAATTTTCAGAACTTAACCAAATCTTTCAAAACTGTTAAAGTCACATGCCCGTGTGACTAAGCCGTGTGACACACACGGGCACCAAACACCCCCATGTGATCCAACCGTGCCAAAAAGAGGTCCTATACTGACTTTTTTCACACGGCCAACAGACACGAGCGTGTGCCATGGCTGTGTGGTATTTAGCTAGATACTAACTTAAGCCCACGGCCATATGACATGCCCGTGTATCTTAACCGTGTGGCACAATGCAGGCTTGGTTTAAGCCAATTTTTGCCACCCCTTTTTGGGTTCAATCCTACAAGCAATAATATACAAAAATCATACCAAAAATTTCAACCAATTCTATGCTCAAAATGGCCAAATCACATTAGAACATAGCACATTACAAACATACACCAAAACTATGCACAAACTTGTCATTTGTTAGCCAACTCTCATGGCCTAACATATATACAATTCAAAACTTACATACTTAGACATTCTAGCCTATACATGCCATACTTTAAAATTTACACTTTCAAAAGTACCAAAATGAGATCGATAGTGTGGTGATGACCCTCGATTATCCCTAAGCCTTCAGTAGCTACGATAACTGTAAAACAGACAGAATTCACACAGAGTAAGCTACAAAGAGCTTAGTAAGCCAAATACAATTGGTCTAACTACTAAAGCATATAAGTGCAATTTAACAGTAAATATTCATAGCCATTTTATAAATAGTTCATAAGCTTAACCATGCTCCTTTGTTTGCATATATGTCATGCTTCATTTCCAAATTTCGTACATATTTCACAGAGACAGAGTCTTTCATATTCAAAAATTTAGTACGATACAAACGTACCTGTATAGGTTATACATTTCATATACTCATTCTCATATTTTGTACTTTATCATTAGACGGTTCAGAAATGATACAGATACTCATACACGAGTACAATGCCGAAGTCCCGGACGTGGTCTTACATGTAATTTAATATCGATGCCTCTGTCCTGATGTGGTCTTACGAAATCGACATCGATGCCAATGTCCCAGACATGGTCTTATACGTAAATCTCAATCGAGGCCTGTGTCCTAGACATGGTCTTACACGATATCTCAGATAGATGTCAATGTTCCTTTAGAAGCATACAGAGCTTTTCGAATACTAACATATTATCAGACTTTACTCAAAAGATATTCATCAGGCTCTCAAGGCCATCCAATACAGATTACAGTTTATATATATGGAAATTAGTCAATTCAACACATAATTGTAATTTAACTTACCTCGTACGGATTTAGGAGGAAACGAGTCGACTATTTAACTATTTTGGACTTCCCTCGATCTAAGTCCGATTTTCTTTGTTCTTGATCTAATACAGTTCAAATTTAACTATTCAATTATTCATTTCATTCAAAATAATCCATGAACACATATTTAGGGCACTTTTCATTTTAGCCCTTACATTTTTACACTTTGACAATTTAGTCCATTTTTCACAAAATCACAAATATGCAAAAATTCACCAAGACTATAGCTTGGCCGAATATACATGGATTCCACACAAGTCCAAATAACATATTTAATTCACAATTTAGTCCCTCAAAACTCATTTTCACAAATTAGCCCCAAATAGCTCATTTCATCAAAATTCAAAGACAAAACTTATAAATCATCTACCAAGCCTTCATAATTCTTCCAAAAACATTTCAAAACTCATGATATCAATAATGGCATTTCATGAAATCTTTAACAGAAATAGAAATTCAGACATGGGCTTTGAAGAACACAAACCAATGTTCACAGAAGCGTAGAAATTATCAAAAACGGACAAAAATTCATACCTTAATCAAGCCTTGCATTAGCCGAATCCCTAAAGCACTTTTTCTTTTATTTTCTTTCAATTTTGGCAAGTATGGATGAACAATGGCTTTATTTTATGCTTTTGTCTTTTTTCATTAATATTCATTTAATACATAATTTACCTAACCATCCATTAAAATTATTTCTAATTACCAAATTGCCAAACCATGTCTTCCACTATCATATATTTGGATTTATTTCATCATAAGGACCTCACCTTTAATAAGCCAAACCAAATAGGCACTTGAACAATTAGCATGCAACTTTTGCATTTCACGCGATTAAGTATTTTTTCACAATTAAGCACAGAAACAAACAAATTAAATCACAGAAATTTCACAGATGGAAATTCATTCATCATGGACACAGAAAATAATATCAAAATATTTTTTAGACTTGAATTTGTGGTCCCGAAACCACTATTCCGACCAAGGTCTAAATCGGACTGTTACAATTTTCCCCCATTAAGGATTTTCGTCCCCGAAAATCTTACCATTAAACAAATTCGGATATTGTTGTCTCAAAACATCTTCAGACTCTCACGTGGCCTCTTCAACACCGTGACGATGCCACATCACTTTAACTAAAGGAATTTTCTTATTTCGTAACTCTTTAACCTCACGGGCTAAAATACGGATCGACTTTTCTTCGTAAGTCATATCAGACTGGATTTCAATCTCGGAAGGGGATATCACATGAGATAGATCAGATCTGTACCGTCGAAGCATCGATACATGAAATACATTATGAATCTTTTCTAACTCAGATGGTAGCCTCAATCTATAAGCAACCGGCCCAACTCGCTCGATGATTTCAGACGGTCCAATGAACCTCGGACTCAACTTCCCCTTTTTACCAAATCGGAACAGTTTCTTCCATAGAGATACTTTCAGAAACACTTTATCACCGATCTCAAATTCGATATCTTTTCGTTTTAAATCCGCATAAGATTTCTGACGATCTGTAACACCCCAAACCCGGCCCAGACGTTATGGCCAAATCTAATGTGCCACATTGAAGTTAAAACCTATTTTTCGTTTTAGTGCTTTAAAAATCGACTTTTGTTAAGCTAACAAAGTGAATGGGAGTTGGGCACCAGGTAGGAATCCGTAACAGAGGAGGTGAGCCATGAAGGCTGCTTAAGTACCAAGCTCTTCTAATGGATCCAATCCTAGACATGCCCACAACCATTGCCACACTTGGTTAAATCGAGTTGTAATTTATTTAAGTTGAAATCTTTGATAAATCTGATAATCGTGGCGTGGTGTTATTTTGAAAACAATTATCATTTTGAAAACACGTCCTAAGTCTAGCCCATTTATTAACAAAGCATTAAAGTTATTAAAATAAAATAATCCCGAAAAATAATTAAAATGACCTTATTACAACCCAAAACCATACAATAATATTAATAAGATAAAACTTATAAAGAAATAAATCGGCTACTTATTGCAATTAAAAGAAACAAAAACAGTAGTGTGGCCATCTCCAAGTCCCTCGTAGCTCCAAACCATCTAAGCTTAGGGATTACCTGCACAGTTAGAAACGGGGTGAGTTTACGAAAACTCAGTGTGTAATCCCAATAACAAACAAATAGTGAAAACACAGTATCAATACAATCTGGGCCAAAGCCCTATTTAGTCTTGACATGCACTGAGCCGAAGCCTTTAGTTTAACGGTTACTGGGCTGAAGCCTTTTCATAAATCATATCACTGGGCCGAAGCCTTTTCATAAATCATATCATTGGGCCAAAGCCTTTACTGTAAACGGTATGGCCCTTAGGCCCATTTCAATATCACATGTAATGTCAATGGATGTATGCAAGCCCATTTCAATATCACATGAAATACCAATAAATGTATGCAAGCCCATTTGGGGAGACTACTTAACCCACCATCCGCTACTCTCCACCCGTACCAACCAACACACCATGTAGGGAATAACTCAACCCACCCATCCAACATACCACTGGTAGCATAGCTGCTTTATCATATATCTGGAAGCCTAGCCTCTTTAATAACTGGGGCAAAGCCCTTTTCGGTAAACTGGGGCAAAGCCCTTTTCAATAAACTGGGGCATAAGCCCTTTTCGGTAAACTGGAGCATAAGCCCTTTTCAATAAACTGGGGCATAAGCCCTTTTGCACTTCCTCCATCCATATAAAAACCCAACCCAATGCAACATGTCATGTATGCAGAATGTCATGCCCATATTTGAATAAATAATCACAGTCAAGTCATTCATATCACCAACATATATTCACAATCAATCCGTCAACCACACAGTCCAAGTCAGTCACTTGCCCACAAGGGCAAAACAGTCATTTTTCATATTATAAGGGTATTTTCGTAATTTTACCAAATATCAGGGTTTTCCATGTTCATTACAATTATCAATATTTTCGAGTGTTTAAACAATGATCTTTAACCCATTTTATCAAATTCGGGCTTTTGGGCCCAAAACCTCTAATGGGCCCTACGAATGCTGATTTAGCCTACTTAACCCAAATTTTACAATAATACTAACCGTGTTAACGTGTAACTTTTCCAAATTCCATTTTCTATCAATTCTACCCAAATGGGTCTGAAAGCCCATTGGGCCCAATTTTAGCCCATTGAGGCCCAACTTACCATCGTGCACAAAATTGAGTTCTTACCTGTTCCATCGATCCAAACACTGATCTTATCGTATTTATCGTATCTATACCCAAACGCAACATTACAAGTTCCCGAAATACCGGTATTTTAGCATTTTGGCTTCTCAGCAAATATTAATCTAAGCTATTACGAGTTTTAGTACACACCTGTTACGGGTTGAAGTTGAAACGTTTCCAAAATCAATCGCCTACGATAACCACCATCTGTCACTCAAACTTAACTAATCCAATATCAATATATGTAAATCCTAAGCACATCAGTCATACGGAACATAAGGGCATATTCGTCATTTTACCATACAGGGGTATTACGGTCACTTTACCTTACAGGGGCTTTACGGTCTCTTTACCCTACAGGGGCTTTACGGTCTTTTTACCTAATAGGGGTATTTTAGTCATTTCATCCTACAAGAGTGTTTTGGTAAATCTACAAACCAATGGTATTTCAGTAATTTTGTAAACCAATGGTATTTCCATAATTTTTAGAAAGTCAAGGGTATTTCTGTAACTTTGTAAATCAGGGGTATTTTGGTAATTTTACAAATTGAGGGTATTTCGATAATTTTACAAACCAGTGGTATTTTGGTAATTTTACAAACTAAGGGTATTTTGGTAATTTTACAAATTGAGGGTATTTCTGTAATTTTACAAACCAGGGGTATTTTACCAATTTTACAGACTAGGGTATTTTGGTAATTTTACTGATCGAGGGTATTTTGGTAATTTTGTAAACCAAAGGTATTTTAGTAATTTTGTAAATCGAGGGTAAAATAGTAATTCTGTAAATCAAAGGTAAAACAGTAATTCTATAAATCAAGGGTAAAACGGTAATTCTGTAAATCGATGGTAAAACAGTAATTCTATAAATTGAGGGTACTTTGGTAATTTTACAATTTGAGGGCATTTCAGTAATTTGGTAAACTAAAGTATTCTAAACAAGGATAACAATACGAATGGGCCTAAAGCCTATTCTCGGCCCAAATGGGCCCACACGCTCGTGTGACCCTTTTAGCCCAAATCTAGCCACAGATATGAGATTCACCGAGCCTAGTCTAATATTTACTACACAATCAAACAACTTATCCAATTGGGCCCGTAGGCCCATTGGGCCCACATGACCCCTTTCGGCCCATCGCGGCCTGAAGTAGCCATCCTACAGCTAGAGTAGAGAGAAATACACACTTGATTGGCGACTGGAGTTAATCCAAGCTCCGAGCACTCTTAGCCGACGCCCAACCCAAACGAGCACGCCATACAGCGAAAGGGATCACCAAGAAAGGTACCTTTACTCTCCTCATGGTTCCTCTATTTAAAGCCGACCAGTATCCACTCTTATGTTAGCTTCCGATGTGGGATCCTCCAACATCAGAGTTTAAATTCAACACCACTATTGCCGCCCCCTGTTAGCAAAATAAATGCTCCTTGCTTGCCATGGGATTCGAACCCATGCCTCCCTTCAGATGCTCCACACGCTTCTTGCCATTAAGCCACAAGGCTTTTTGTGTCATATTTTATCCCCAATTAATTATAAGGTATAAAGGCCAAAGTCCAGGTTCCCTTAAAAAACCAAAATAAATTACAAGAGCCAAGACTTGAACCCAGGCTCCCATACAACCTTAATGACGCCACAACCACTAGACTACATGCTTTTTTGTGTCATATATTTACCACAATAATTTAAAAGGCCCTCATCCAAGCATCCAGGTTTTTTTCACTTAATACCAAAATTTTTGCTAAAGCCCAAGTTTGAACCCAAGATTTCTCCAACACTTCTCAAAGCCATTAAACACTAAGGCAAACATTTAATTGTGTTATTTCATTGCACAATTAAATACCTATATACAACCTCCTTACGGACCCGCACTCAAGGCCCAATACTTCTAGGCCCAAATTCGGGGTGTTACACGATCAGAGGTAGCTTTCAGACTATCTCGTATTACTTTCACTTTCTTTATCAGATCAATACCGTAAATCTTATTCTTATTGAGTTCAGTCCAGTATAACAGAGTTCTACACTTTCTACCGTATAAGGCTTCGTACGGTGCCATTTTAATACTCGATTGAAAGCTATTATTATAAGTGAATTCAATCAAAGGTAGATATTGTTCCCACGCACCTTCAAACTCAAGAATGCAACATCTCAACATATTCTTGAGTATCTGAATAATCCGTTCAGATTGACCATCTATTTGTGGATGAAAAGCAGTGCTAAAATACAATTTAGTACCCAGAGCATCTTACAACTTCTTCCAAAATCGCGATGTAAATCTCGGGTCTCTATCTGACACTATCTACAATAGCACACCATGCAATCTCACAATATCAGAAATATATAACTCAGCCAATTTATCGAGTGAGAAATCAGATCGTACTGGAATAAAATAAGCCAATTTGGTCAATCGATTAACTACAACCCAAATTGCATTTTCCTTTCTCTGGGATAGAGGTAAACCTGACACAAAGTTCATAGTTCCTCGATCCCATTTCCACTTTGGAATCATAATCGGTTGTAGTAATCTAGATGGCACTTGATGTTCAGCTTTAACTTGTTGATAGATCAAACATTTGGAAACAAAATCAGAGATATCTCTTTTCATTTCAGACCACCAGTAATGTTATTTCAAGTCATTATACTTTTTCGTACTGCTCGGATGCACAGATAATCGAATACTGTGGGCTTCACTTAGAATCATTTGAATTAACTCTGGATTTCTCTGAATACAAATCCTATTTTGAAATCTTAAACAATTATTTGCATCAATTCTGAATTCAAAATCAATCACTACATCACACTGAGCTCGTTTTGCCAAAATCTCATTATCAATCTTCTGAGCTTCGATAATCTGTTGTAAAAGCAAGGGTCTTGCTTTTAATTCAGCTAAAACTGAACCTTATCAGACAGAATCAAATGAGCATTCATTGCAAGCAAAGCATACAAGGTTTTACGACTTAAGGCATCAGCAACAACATTTGCTTTTCCCGGGTGATAATCAATCACAAGTTCGTAATCTTTTAGCATTTCTAACCATCTTCTCTGCCGCAGATTCAAATCTTTTTGCGTTATTAGATACTTTAGACTTTATGATCAGAAAACACGTGACATTTCTCACCAAACAGATAGTGACACCAGATCTTCAAAGCTAACTCGAGGTCGTGTGTCGGATAGTTCTTCTCATGCGGCTTCAACTGTCTCGAAGCATAAGCAACAACTTTTCCTTCTTGCATTAAAACACAACTGAGTCCGTTCAACAAAACATCACTATAAACAACAAACTCTTTACCTGATTCAGGTTGTACCAAAACTAGAGCTTCAATCAATAAAGCTTTCAATTGATCAAAGTTGTTTGACACTTTTCAGACCACTCAAATTTTACATCTTTCTGGAGCAATTTTGTCAACGGAGTAGCTATCACAGAGAAATCTTTTACAAATCGTCTGTAGTAACCAACAAGTCCCAAAAAACTGTGGACTTTAGATACATTCCTCGAAGGTTTCCAATCCAAAATAGCTGAAATCTTACTCGGATCAACTAGGATACCGGAGGCTGATACAATATGACCCAAAAAACCAACTTCTCGCAACCAGAATTCACATTTACTGAACTTTGCATACAACTATTTACCTCGCAGTGTCTGTAGCACTATTCTCAAATGCTCGGCATGTTTAGATTCATCACGTGAATAAATTAATATAGCATCAATGAATACAACAAAAAATTGATCTAGATACGGTCTGAAAATTCTATTCATTAAATCCATAAAGATAGCAGGCGCATTAGTCAATCCGAAAGGCATAACTAAAAATTCATAGTGGCCGTACCTCGTTCTGAAAGCAGTCTTCGGAATATCTAAATCTTTCACTCGTAACTGATAGTAGCCCGATCTCAAATCTAGTTTTGAAAATATAGTAGCTCATTTCAACTGATCAAACAAATCATCAATTCGGGGCAGGGGATACTTATTCTTGACAGTCACTTTATTCAACTGACGATAATCTATACACATTCTCATCGTACCGTCTTTCTTTTTCACAAATAGAACCGGAGCACCCCAAGGTGAGAAACTCGGTCTAGCAAATCCTCGATCGGTCAATTCTTGCAATTGAGACTTTAATTCTTTTAACTCGGTCGGAGCCATTCTATATGGAGCTATCGAAATCGGAGTAGTCCTAAGTACTAATTCAATACGAAACTCGACTTCACGAATCGGAGGCAAACCTGATAATTCTTCAGGAAACACATCAGGGAATTCACAGACAACAGGGACAGATTCAACTTTCTTACCATTCACTTTCGAATCTAACACATAAGCTAAGTAGGCTTCACCTCCTTTCTTTACATAATTCTGTGCTTTTATTGCAGATATCACAGCTAGTAATCCATTCAGATCACTAGACTCAGTTTGAATTATCTCATCATTCTTACACCTTAAATCAATGACTTTTCGTTTACAATTCACAATAGCATCATGCAAAGTTAACCAGTCCATGCCCAGAATTATATCAAATTCATCAAAAGGAAAAAGCATCAGATTAGCAGGAAAACAGATATCTCGAATCAATAACGGGCAATTCTTGTAGACTTTATCAACCAAAACACTTTTTCCTAAGAGGTTTGATACTCTAATTACGAATTCAGTAGACTCTATAGGCAAAGTTTTATTATACAATAAATTCATACAGATATAAGAATGCATTGATCCAGGGTCTATCAATGCAATCACAAAAGTATCATAAAGAGTAAAAGTACCAGTAATCACGTCTGGAGATGAGGCTTCCTCACGAGCTCGGATAGCATAGGCTCTGGCAAGTGCTCTGGCATAAAATCTAACAGCAGTATCCCTAGTAGCTCTTTGACCACCACTTGTATTTCTCAAATTTCTGGAAGGTCTACCTCTAGTTGAGGTGTTACTCAATCTCGGATTCTGTACATTCTCCCTCTCAACAGGTTCAGAACAATCTCTTACAAAATGATCCAGAGATCCACATTGGAAACAGGCTCGGTCATTCAATCTACAATTTCTCAAATGTCTTTTACCATAGTGTTTACATTCAGGTTTCTCAGATCGGACATTTCCAACACTTGCAACAGAGGTAGCAAGGGCTTTAGAGTTTGAATACGATCTAGCTTGATCTCGGTTCGAATGTCCCACATTAGCATTTGAACGGTAATGATCATCTCAGAATTTCTTTGACCCAGACTGAAATGATTTACTTGAAGATCTCTTTCTAGCTTCTTTAGCTTCAGAATTAGCTTTTCTTTTCTCTTTACCTAATTTTTCTTTAATCTCCAAAATCCCCACTAACAGACGGATATCTTCGTTTAGTCCATCTTCAAACCTTTATCACATTATTACTTCATTAGATACACATTCCCGAGCATACTGGCTCAATCTCACAAATTCACGTTCGTATTCAGTAATAGACACCGTGTTTAAGCTCGAGAAACTCTTTACGTTTCTAAACAATGAATCTCTGGTTAATGTATTTCTTCTGGAATTCGGCTTGGAAAAAATTCCAAGTAACCCGTTCACTCGGAAACACAGATATTGAATGTGACACCCCTAATGTGACCCTAGTCGGAAAGTGGTTTCAGGACCACAAAACCGAGTCACAAAAATAATTAGATGTTATATTCTGTGCTTATTGTATGTGGAATTTGTATGTGTGAATATTTCGTGCCTTGATTTTATCGATTAGGTGCCAATTTATAAGAAAGGACCCATGTGATAGGACTTGAAAATGTGATAGGTGAAATTTAAAGTGGCCAAATAATGCACGAGTTATTGACATGAGGGACTTGCATGTCAAATGGACCACTTTTAATTTAGTGGCCGGCCATAATGATGGTTGATAGATATTATATGCATTTTATTTTAGCATGACAATAGTTAATGGCTTTATAGTATGGAAGAAAGAATAATTAAAAGAATGGGAGAGTGATAGAAACAAGGTGTGTCATCCTTCTTTTCCCCCATCTTGCCGTACCTAGAAGAAAAAAAAAAGAGGCTTCATCCTCTTTGTTCCTCTTGACCGAAAAAGGAAAGAAAGAAGAAAGTTTGGTTGCCTAGATTTTTGGCTTAGAAGATGGCTAGAATGAGGTATGTATTGAATGATTCTTGAAAATCTATGCATGTTTGAGATGATTAGTTCAAACTCTACTCATCCCATAGATTAAACTTAGAATTTTGAGGTTTGAGATTCGGTCAATAAGCTTGAAACTCATAGTAGTTTGTTTTGGTTTTGGTTTGATAATGATGTTGATGATGGTGAGTTTCGGTCATGCATTAACTGAAATTGTAAGTATGATTTATGGTATAATTTGTGTGATGGAATGGTCTTGAGAGTTGGCTTGATTAAATGGGTAAAATGCTAAGTGTTTTAAAGATGATGTAATGGTTATTTTGGTTTATGTGAAGTAAATATAGATGGTGGTTATAAGCTATTTTATGATTTGATAATGGTGATTAAATCTTGTAGTTAAGTGTTTAGATATATATATATTAATAATGAGTTTAGTTGTACTTGCTATGTGAGAAATGTGAAATGCTATAGGTATTTGATTATTAGATATGGTTATTTTAAGTTGATTTGTGATGGTATGATTGCATTGATGAAATGGTGGGAAGAATTAGCTATTATGCTTGATACTAATGCTGAATATGAGAATGTTGTACTTGAAAAATGTAGGTGAACGTGACAAGTGTATTCGGCTTAGGGCCTAAAGGATATGAAAATTTGGTATTTATTCTTGATTGTGTGTGTATGACCATGGATAATTGGCTGCACAAATATTATGAATACATAATGTATGATAAGTTTATTAAGTTACAAAACATTATACATGATTGGCCAATGTAAATTATTTGAGTAAAGTATATCTTGATGGTACATTGCGGCTAGTATAAAATGTATATGGATGTCGTATGACTATGTTTAATTTGGGAAGTAAATTGTTTGATCTAGCTCAAGAGCCTAGAGGATCAAAGTTGGATAAGGGAAAGAAAGAGGTGATCAAATAGCCGTCGTAATCGTTCGGCAACTTCTGAGGTAAGTTTTAAGTGATTAAATGTTGAGTAAATTCAACTATAATAGGATATAATGAGTTGATTTAATAAGATATGATGTGGCCATGATATGTCTTAAACTCAAATGGTAAGTTCATAAGTGTTTGGACTTGGAAATTAAGAGCAAATTGTAATAAATTGCTTGGACAGCAGCAGTAATGTGATTTTAGAAAATCACTATAAATTGTTGGTGTGGAATTATAGGCTGAATAAAATATGTAATCAAAGCTTAGTTGGTCTAGTTTCTTATAAAAGAGACCGTGGAAGCAAAGAAATTTCCTATAAAGAGATATTTAAAGTTGTGCGGGACAGTGTCGGAATGACTCTGAAATCTCCTGTTCTGTTTTTGGAAAATCATTATAATTTGTACAAAAATGGTTATGAGATAAGATTTATATGCTTAGACTCCTTAATGAGTCTAGTTTCAAATGGAATCAAATAGAACACATTATGAATTCTGTACAATGAAAAATTTGATTCGTAGGGAAGAGTGGTCAGATTAGTCAAACAGTGAAACAGGGAAAACTTTAAGAAAAATCTGGTATTGATTGGCCACACCTAAAATTCTGAAAATTTTATGGATGAAAGATACATGAGTCTAAATTCGGGGAAAATTAACGGCAATTGATTTTGAGTTTTGTAGCTCCAGTTATAAACAATTTAGTGACTATTGCTCAGGAAAACTGCTTGTAGTGAATATGTGATTTTGTTGTAAACTTTGATGAAACTATTTGAGTTGCTTATAAGCTATTGCTGAAATTGATGTACAAGAAAAATATGAAATATGTATGAGATATATATATATATGTGATAAGGCCTAATGGCCGATGTGATGAATGTGAAAGTGTATATATATGTGATAAGGCCTAATGGCCGATGTGATGAATGTGAAAGTGTGTATATATGTGATAAGGCCTAATGGCCGATGTGATGAATGTGAAAGTGTGTATATATGTGATAAGGCCTAATGGCCGATATGATGAATGTGAAAGTGTGTATATATGTGATAAGGCCTAATGGCCAATGTGATGAATGTGAAAGTGTATATATGTGATAAGGCCGAGTGGCTAATGTGATGGATGTGAAAGTGTATAAATGTGATAAGTCCCGAAGGGCATTTGTGTCAGTACTATATCCGAGCTAAAACCCCGCAGGCTTTATGCGAGAATATTATCCTGATTAATGTCCGTAGGCTCCGTGCTCGTACTATATCCGAGCTCTAAAGACCCAATGACTACGGGTGGAGAATTTGTCCGGGTAAGCCCCGAACTAAAGGTTTCGCTGAAGATTCGAGTAAAGCGTAAGATTATACGACTTCACAGTGACAATAGGTAATAAATACATTCAATGCGATAAGTTGGTCAGGTATGTATTTTGAGATTATATTAAGCTAGATTTGGACTAAATCGCAAGGTCGTTATATGATGCATATGTGAGTAAAGTAATAAGACTGTTCTATGATTATTGTGCATTTGGTCGATGTGGAAAGTTAGGTGAAAATATGTAATGTACCTATGTTTACAAGAGATCACTATCAAGTGAGAATTTATCTGCCTATTATACATGATGAGATGTGCATATTCGGTAAAGGGATAGTATGCCCGAAGGAAGAGTGAAATAAAAATACGAACAACTATGTTATAATTTGGTTGTTATCTGTTGACACTACTTAAAACTTACTAAGCATTGTAATGCTTACTCCGTTCTTTGAATCTCTGTTTTATAGATTTTGGTTCATCAGCTATCGGACTCGGGATCATTGAAGTCGAAGTCGTCCACACTATCAATGCCCTTTTGGTACACTTTTGGTTGAACTCTGAAAATGGCATGTATAGGACTACTCTTTCGTTTGTTGGTCATAGACCCTTTGATTTTGTATAAATTTGGATAGCCATGCGAAAATGGCTTATATACACTTTGGCATGGTATCATAATCATTTTGTATGTTATTCATTAAGAGATGAGGAAATGTTTGGAATTGATTAGCCCTTGGAATGGTTAACCGTGATCATCTTTTGTGCCATGTATGCTAAAAGGGGCTAGTTGAATCAAGGAAATTATGAAGTAGGTAAAATCTACCTTAAAGACAGAGGTTGACGGCTGCAGTGATGTGGATGTGAAAAATCACTAAAAATAGTAGGAATGGAATTAAATAGTGAATAAATTGTGTAAATGAACCTTGATGAATCTATTTTCATAGGAAAGTAACGAAACAATCATATGAACAGTATATTAAGAGATATTGAAGTTTTCGCGAGACAGGGCCAGAACGGTTTCTGGATTTCCTGTTCCTACTTTGGAAATTCATTGTAAATTAACCAGAGATAATTAGGAGTCATGCTATATATGTATAGATTCCTATTTGAGTCTAGTTTCTATAGAAACAAACGGCATCAGTATTGAAGCCCTATAAAGGGAGATATCCAAGTTGTAATGCGCAAAGGTCAGTGTAGTTGATCCCTGTAACATGGGAGACTTTAACTAATAAACTGTACTAACTGGCCCGACAAAAAATCCTAGAAAAAATTTGTAGATGCATATATGAGTCTAGTTTCAGGAAAAAATCACGAAACTGATTTTCGAGTTGTGGAACTCAAGATATGATTTTTAAGGTGACAGTGACACAGTTAGCCAGTTGGCTGGAAATTTTTTTTTATGGACTGTGAAAACAATTAAGTTAAGTCTGTGTGCACCTTGTGTTCGACTCCGGTAACGGACTCGGGTACGGGGTGTTACATTGAAGTTTTCCACCAATGATACGCTGTATCTCTCAGAAGTGAAACGACACATTTAACACATTCCTCAGGATTCAGAGACATTTCATCAAACACTCGTATTGTATTCTCTAACCAGAATTCGGCTCTTTCAACATCATCATTTAACTTACCTCGTTCAGATTTCGGAGGAAACGAGTCGACTATTCAACTATTTTGGACTTTCCTCGATCTAAGTTCGATTTTCTTTGTTCTTGATCTAATACAGTTCAAATTCAACTATTTAATCATTCATTTCATTCAAAATAATCCATGAACACATATTTAGGGCACTTTTCATTTTAGCCCTTACATTTTCACAAAATCACAAATATGCAAAAATTCACCAAGACTATAGATTGGCCGAATATACATGGATTCCACACAAGTCCAAATAACATATTTAATTCACAATTTAGTCCCTCAAAACTCATTTTCACAAATTAGCCCCAAATAGCTCATTTCATCAAAATTCAAAGACAAAACTTATAAATCATCTATCAAGCCTTCATAATTCATCCAAAAACATTTCAAAACTCATGATATCAATAATGACATTTCATGAAATCTTTAACAGAAACAAAAATTTAGACATGGGATTTGAAGAACACAAAGCAACGATCACAGAAATGTAGAAATTATCAAAAACAGACGAAAATTCATATCTTAATCAAGCCTTGTATTAGCCGAATCCCTAAAGCCCTTTTTCTTTTATTTTCTTTCAATTTCAGCAAGTATGGATGAACAATGGCTTTATTTTATGCTTTTGTCTTTTTTTATTAATATTCATTTAATACATAATTTACCTAACCATTCATTAAAATTATTTCTAATTGCCAAATTGCCAAACCATGTCTTCCACTATCATATATTTGGATTTATTTCATCATAAGGACCTCACCTTTAATAAGCCAAACCAAATAGGCACTTTAACAATTAGCATGCAACTTTTGCATTTCACGCGATTAAGTCCTTTTTCACAATTAAGCACAAAAACAGACAAATTAAATCACAGAAATTTCACAGATGTAAATTCATTCATCATGGACATAGAAAATAATATCAAAATATTTTTCAGACTCGGATTTGTGGTCCCAAAACCACTATTTCGACTAAGGTCTAAATCGGACTGTTACAGTCAAGTTCAAGAACTAAATTGGACAAGAAAAAAAGCTCAAGTACCAAATTAAAAAAAAAAGTACAAGTGTCAATTTCAGGTACCAAATTGAAAAAAAAAAGGCTTAGGTACCAAACTAGAAAAATGTCAAACAAATCGGACAAAAAAACTCAAGTAACAAATTATAAAAAAAAAAAGAGTACAAGTTTCAAGTTCATGTACCAAATTGGACCAAAAAATTTAGATATCGAACTAGAAAAAAAGTGTCTAGTTCAAGAACTAAATTGGATAATAAAAAAGCTCAGGTACCAAATTAAAAAAAATACCAAATTAAGAAAAACTATCAATTTCAAGTACCAAAATGGAAAAAAAACTTAGATACTAAATTAGAAAAAATCAAGTTGAAATAGAAAATGTTATATTAAGTATAACTTTTAATTTAATTTAATTAAGTTGAAATACCAAATTAATCTACTCTAACGAGTCCTCGTACAATGGGTTTTCATGTGGTGGATCAGTCACTGGTGGATATTCTCTTGGAATGAGCATTTTTTGTGCTTGCCTTAATGTACATTTTGGTTCAGGGTTAGACTCGATCATCTCGCCTGTACTTCGAGTAATACATTACAAATAAGAAAAAAATAACTAAGTAAAATAAAATAAAATAAATACCATATCTATAATATTCAGTTTTCCTATTTATCCTACTTAGAATGTAATTTTACTAAAAAATTAGTTTAACATCGAAACCTCCCCAGCAGCAACGTCAACAACTTGACTGCGCCCCAGCGTTCGTACGCCGGGAACTAGGATTCTGCAATGAAATATATATAAGTGCGGTGTCTGAAAGTGTATAGGTCAAATTGTAATATAGTTTAGTTTTACAATGAAACACTTTGGAAATATTTCGAGGATCGTACCCAATAGAGGTTTGTTTAAACTAAATAATAAGCAAGAAATAACATAATAACTAGGTCTAAATACTACTTACATACAAATGATATTATGTCAGAATAAAAAAAGATGGTTTGCGGAATAAAATAATAAACTAAATACCAAAATCTTAATCAACATAAGATGACAGAAGGGTGACTCACTTCCATGTTCATGATTAACTTAGATTTAGGGTTTTTTAGTAATTATCTAACAACAAGCCTAATTAATACCTTTCGGCTTATAACCAGATCAATTGATTGACTTAATTTACTTATCTTTTGACCTGACAAATTAAATCTGGTTAATTAAGTTGGTGCCAAGTAGACTTTCCTTTTAGCCTCATCTACCTAAGTGACTTCCTAGAGTCGTCAATTCTAAGGTTTAATCCACTTAACCTATTCCAACTAACTAGTTGAGGAACCTTTAACCCAAGCCAATCAATCCCACTTCAAATCACCAACCTTTCTAGGGTTTTAGTTCCCAACCATTCTAAATGAAACTCTTTTACTTGATTATTAAGCATTCAAATAAATGTAAAAATAAAGAGAACAAAAAAGAATGCTCCAAATCCGAGAATTGTGAGTTGTAGCTTGGATTGTTGAACCCTTGATAGATGTTAATCTTTGAATTTGGTGAAAAAGAAAATAACATAAAAGTAATGAAAAGAAAACAGAAAAGAAATTGATATTGGAAATGAAATAAATGTTTAAAAACTGAAAAGAAATTGAAAACTAATGAAAACCCTAATTGATTCTAATAAAATAAACTTAAGAATAGAAATCTAAAGTTTGAACTCATTTAATCAGGTCATAGGAGCTAATATTTATAGTGTTTATGTTATATGACCAAATTAGGTCAATTACAAGATGTTTGACAGGTTAATTAAGATTGTATGGACAAAAGCATCCCTAGTTATCATATAGGCCTCGTCGAACTGGTGTCGTGACTTCGATGGCAGAATGCTTGGTCTTCAGGTTTGGCTGGAATGTGTGACAGCCCTAAATTGACCCTAGTCGGAAAGTGGTTTCGGGACTACAAGACCGAGTCATAAAAATAATTAACCATTATATTTGATGCTTATTATATGTATATAGGCATGTGTGAAAATTTCATGTTTGAATTTTGTTAATTGTAAGTGAATTTTGCTAAATAGGACTTGTGTGAGAAAATTTAGAAATGTGCTAGGCAAATGTTAAAGTGGCCTATTGATGCATGCTAGAAAATGTTGTCCTTGCATGTCAAAATACCCAAAACTTGGGATGGTGGCCGGCCATGCTATGGGTAAAAAGGTATTATAAACATGCTATGTTAGTGTTTCATGGGAGGAATGATAAAATAAGGAGCATGGTAATAAAATAATGAAAAGGAAAATGATGAAGAAAAAAAAAGAAAAAGTTCTCATGTTGTTCAACTTGGCCGAATAGAAGAAAGAAAAAGAAGGGAAAGAGCTTGGAGAAAATCGGCTATGGTGGTTCACTAGACTAAAGTATGTTGATGTTGTTCCATGAGATTCATGCATATTTTTAGTTGTTAGCTTGAGTTCTACCTAGCCCATGGTTTAAATCTTTGCTATGAGATGGAGATGATATTCGGCCATGGGTGTTGTCTTCTTGGTTGGTGTTTGATGTTGTGGTGATGAGGCATGAAGATGAGTTAAGTTTCGACTAAGGTGGACTTGTGTTGATGTCATTTGCATGCTAAGTGTGAAGCTTTGTAATGATACATGTGATGGTGATTGATGACTCTTGGATTTTCTTTTTAGCATTCTTGAGTTAGACATTAAGTTCTTTGTTTAACCCATGACCAAAATTGAAATGGTATGGTGTCTTGATGCATTCGGCCATGGTAGGAAGTAGATGAGAATTGGTAGTAAGGTGAAGTGAAAATGTTAGTATTTGATTACTAGTGTATATATGTGTATTAGCCGAGTTTTGAACTTGAAACAAAATGGTATGTAGTCAATACAAGTAACCATATTTGTAGGAAGTATTAAGCATATAATCGGCTTCAACATAGACATGCATATTCGGCCACATGAGGTAGATTGGTGTTGCATGTATTTGGTTAGAGGCAAGCATATTGATGCTTTTATCTTGGCTTAGATAATCGGCTAAAAGAGAGTGTGGGCTAATATGTTGAGTTGATTCATGATTTCATATATATGTGACTCTAATGTCTAATGTATATATGGGTTAAGTACCTTCAGTTTCTCTTTTTGATGTTCAAATGATTAAATCAATTTATTGTTAAATTAAGCTCAAGAGCAAAGGGGAACTAAATCCGATAAAGGGAAGGAAAAAGTGATCGAATAGCCGTCGAAATCGTTCGACAACATCCGAGGTAAGTTTTCGAGTAATGAAACTTAGTTTACGATTTGATTAAGTCATGACGTATAATCATAACAAATATACGGTGATATAATGATTCTACTTGAATTATATGTTGAGTTAATTAGTCTATACGTATGATGGGTAGCCGTATATGCATAGAGATCATGTCATAAAGCAAACCAAATCATACTGTTCGTATATGGCTATTGAGCCGAAAATGGGAATGCTTAATAATTGACTTGTGTTTGAATTCTAGTTATGAAAATGAAATAAAGATGTGTCATGATTTACTGATATGTGCATGAATATTCGGATGATAACGGGGCTAAGTCCCGAAGGCATTTGTGCTAGTGACTAATTCCGGGCTAAGTCCCGAAGGCATTTGTGCTAGTGACTAATTCAGGGCTAAGTCCCGAAGGCATTTGTGCGAGTTACTAATTCCGGGCGAAGTCCCAAAGGCATTTGTGCGAGTTACTATATCCGGGCTAAGTCCCGAAGGCATTTGTGCGAACTACTATATCCGGGCTAAGTCCCGAAGGCATTTGAGCGAGTAGCTATATCCGGTTAAATCCCGAAGGTACTTGGTTTGGGAATGAGCGATCTTGCTGTAATAATTTCAATTAATATGCTCGTAAAATCCCACGATGAGGTATGTTTCGTATATGCATTGGATTAGTTGATTCCTTTTAAATAGTATTCGCTCAGTCGATTAATGAGCTTCCGGCTTTTGGTTAAGTTGATCTCTTGTGTATGAGTATAAGGGTTGGTAATGTGAAGTAGGTATGATTTTGAGAATGTGTGTATATGAAATTATCCGTTTAGTCATATGAATGCTATACTTCAATTGTGCCTAATTTCATTGCTCAAAACTTACTAAGCATTAAATGCTTATTCCGTTTCTTTGATTCTCTGTTTTATAGATTTTGGTTTGTCAGCTATCGGACTCGGGATTATCAAAGTCAAAGTCATCCACACTATCAAAGCCCTTTTGGTACTCTTTTAGTTGAACTCTGCTAATGGCATGTATAGGACTGCCCTTGTGTTATTAATCAAGTACTTTGGTGTTGTATATATTTGGATAGCCATGCGAAAATGGCTTATATATTTTGAGCATAGTGTTATAATCATTTTGTATGTATATGGTTATTGAGAGGTGTGGATATGCTTGGCAATGATTGGCCGTTGGAATGGTTAATCATGATCTTATTTTGTGCTATATATGCTAAAGGGCTAGTTGAATCATGGAAACTATGAAATAGGTAAAGTCTACCTTAAAGGCAGATGCTGACAGCAGCAGTGATGTAAATTTGAAAAATCACTAAAAATATTAGGAATGGAATTAAATAGTGAATAAATTATTTAATCGAACCTTGATGAATCTACTTTCATATGGAAGAAACAAAATGATCATATGAGTCGTATTTTAAGAGATATTTAAGTTTTCGTAGAACAGGGCCAGAGCGATTTCTGGATCCCCTGATCTGACTTTGGAAATTCACTATAAATTAACCAGAGATAATTGGAAGTCATTCCATATATGTATAGATTCCTTTTTCAGTCTAGTTTCCTTATAAAAAAATGGTATAAGTATTGAAGCTCTGTACAGGGAGATATATAAGTCGTAATGCATGAAGGTCAGAGCAGTCAAACCCTGAAACAGGGGAGACTTTAACTAATAAACTGTACTAATTGGCCCAATTAAAAATTCTAGAAAAAAATTTGTAGATGGATATATGAGTCTAGTTTCAGTGAAAATTTAGAGAATCAGTTTTCAAGCTTCATAACTCGAGATATGATTTTTAAAGTGACTGTGATGCAGTTAGCCGGCTTGTTTGGAAAAAAAAAATAAACTGTGTAAGTCAATGAAATAAGTCCGTGTGTTCGACTCCGGCAACGGTCTCGGGTACGGGGTGTTACAATTTTATTGGTATCAGAGCTACGGTTTAGTCGATTCTAGGACTACCGTAATACGTTTGGGTCTAGCTATACATGCCATTTTGCGATTATTTGATAGTGTGGTGATTTCTGACAATTGAAAATGTGTTTATTTATAGTAATGGATCCCGATCCCAACCGAAGCGGTAGTGATGATCTTGAGAGTGTAGCGCTTTGCTCCGCGTAAGGGACAAAGGCGGCGGACTCTCAACCTATTGATAGTAATCCGAACGATGAAGCTAGACAAGCTTTTTATAGCGTGATGAATGATTGGTTCAACCAATACATTC